>NC_087165.1:18733511-18783511 GCF_035594125.1 Scylla paramamosain
CTCTCCCTCTCCTTTTCTCCTCCGCCTCTCTTCACACGTCACTCCCTCTCCTTTTCTCCTCCGCCTCTCTTCACATGTCACCATATCTTTTCCCTCCCATCCTCAGTTACTACCGTCTTCTCTCCCCTTTTACTTTACCTCACCTCACCTGTCCTGTCCTCTCTTCCTGTTATTGTCAGCTGCGTGCTCCTTCGGCTGCTGATTTGCGATTTGGCGAGACTGTGTCCCGCGCCGTGATTTACGCTGGTATGTTCCTTGTTCCCCGATTCGTATTTATAAAAAGGGTGATTCATGCATGAATGGGCAAATAAGAAAAAATGTATGCGTGTTGTGTTGTGTTGACTCTTATGTCTGACACTGCTTTTTGTTACCAGATGGAACTCTCAAGAGGGCCCCAACAAGATTCACAAGATTAGCTTATCAGAGCGTGTCAGATTAAACCCCCTATGTGAACGCCCCAGTGTTACTACTACTATATGCATCCTTACTCCTGTGTGAACTCTCCTGTAGGAACGAACCCCTTCCCCTGTTTTACAGGGGTGATAATGTCATGTGGTGGGTAGGGTGAGAAGTAAAAAAAAAAGTCAATAAAAAAAGTAGGTATTTAAATACCTCGAAGACTCTCCGGAGAAAAAAAAAACACGACCCATCATTTTTTTTTCTATTAAAAAAAATAAATAAATAAAATTGAGGAGTCCTTCGAACTCTTAGCACACACAACAGCTCATAACCAGCATCACAGCTAGCCAACGAGTCTAACGCAAAAAGTGGGTAAAAATAAAAAAAGCAAGACAACAACAACAACTGTAATTGTGGTGTGCAGCAACGTCGCGGTGTGACGACGAACTGGAGAAAGATGAAGTCCGGCTAGATCTGTGGAAGAGAGTAAAAAAGTAGAATAAAGTACTATTTAAATAACAAATTATCCTCAACGAACATTCCAGCATCGCCTGGGTATTTTTTTTTATTTAAAATTTTGCCTGTGCATTCAGAGAATATGTAGGAAAGTGTTTAACAATACACACACCGAACAAGCTTCGCCATTAACGTAACACGCAGCCTGCAGCCCTGGACAACTTTGCCCTCATCACCACAGCCATATATATACACTTCACTACCTTCAACAATACAGCCAAGATAGTGGTGGACAGGAGGATTTCAGTGTAAATCACCAATAAACTGCAATTCTATTTTCACGAATATCAGTAATATCATCATGTAATCAAGATCTAGAAGTATAACGAAAAATCAAATACCTCGTCAGTGACAATTTTGTTACCTGCAACAGCTATTCCCTGTTCTCCTGCGCCTGTAGAAAAAGTCTTCACACACCAGTAAACTTCTAGTTCTGCCAACGACTCGCACACTGGATCCATCAGTGTGTAGTGCCTGCACTTCCAGATACCATCTTCTGTCCCATGTTGACAACTCGCCCGGACCTCTTCGTAAGGCAATATAGAACAAAAATAACGGTTAAAGAACAAGTGCTGCTTAAGTGTCTGTCTCTGTCTGTCTGTCTCTCTGCCTCTCTCTGCCTCTGCCTGCCTGTCTGTCTGTCTGCCTCTGCCTGCCTGTCTGTCTGTCTGCCTCTGCCTGTCTGTCTGTCTGCCTCTGCCTGCCTGCCTGTCTGTCTGTCTGCCTCTGCCTGCCTGCCTGCCTGCCTGCCTCCCTGTCTGTCTGTCTGTCTGTCTGTCTGTCTGTCTCCCTGTCTGTCTGTCTGTCTGTCTGTCTGCCTCCCTGTCTGTCTGTCTGTCTGTCTGTCTGTCTGCCTGCCTCTGCCTGTTAGGTTAGGTTTGGTTTTTTTTTGAGTCGACATCCGCATCCACAATTCTTAAAAAGTCGACATCCGCATCCACAATTTTTAAAAAGTCGACATCCGCATCCACAATTTTTAAAAAGTCGACATCCGCATCCACAATTTTTAAAAAGTCGACATCCGCATCCACAATTTTTAAAAAGTCGACATCCGCATCCACAATTTTTAAAAAGTCGACATCCGCATCCACAATTTTAAAAAGTCGACATCCGCATCCACAATTTTTAAAAAGACATCCGCATCCACAATTTTTAGAGTTCATACCTGCATCCATATTTTTTAAAGTGATATCCGCATCATCTTTTTTTTAGACCTCCAATACATTTCTAGTGTGCATTTGCAGGATTCACTACCTACTCAACATTTCTCTTCTTCAACGCTTCTCCCCTTCACTGCATCATAATCATCATCAATCACCACTCCCATCTATCTGTAATCAAATCACGACCATCACCACCCTTAATACTCATTCCCAACACTCCCCATAGCCAATAATGACCACGCTATTTCACTCCACAAACTACATCACCACCACCACCACCACCACCACCACAACGCGAAAATATACGGATCTTAAAAACAGAAAAAAAAAGAAAAGGACTTTTTTTTATCATCTCAGCATTGGTACTACGTAATGTTACAGTGATGAACGGAGAGGAAGGAGACGAGGAAAAGGAGGAAGAAGAGACGAACGAAAGGAAGGAGAGGAGACTAGGGAAAAGAAATAAAGAAGGGAAGGAGAGGAGACGAGGGAAATAGAGGAAGTAAAGGAAGAAAGGAATGAAAGGAGACGAGGGAAAGGAGGAAAGATAGGAAGGAAGGTGAGACGAAGGATAGAGGGAAAGAAGGAAGGAGAGACGAGAAGAGTGAAAAGAGGACGAACGAGAGAAGTGGGAGGAAAGGAGGACGATGGAAAGAAGAGGAGGAGGAGGAGGAAGGAAAGGGGACTAGATAAATGACGAAGGAGAGGAAACTAGAGAAAAGAATAAGAGGAAGATGAGGGAGTTAGGAATGAAGAGGAATTAGGAAGAGAGCAGAAGAGGAGCTCGAAGAAAAATACGTTACCTACAAAGGAAAACTGCGACACTGGAGAGGAAAAAAAATTCAGATAGAGATATATGAAAGGAGAGCAAGGGAAGAGGAGAGAGCGTGGGAAAGAAAAGAGTAGGAGGGAAAAGAGGCAACGAATGAAATAGCACTGGGCAAACTAGCAGACCTGGGAGCGGGAGAAGGGAGTTAAGTTACACACAAGCTGGAGGAGAAAGGAAGGAAGAGCGATGAAAGGACATAACCAGGAGACACCTATTGTGATGGTAGACCGTCGGTAGACCGTCAGCGATGAGAACACAGGTAACCGAACTAACGCCCACGCCTTTGAAAATTAATATCAATGATGACTAAAAACAAAGATCCACCCACCCAGGTGTTGATATCACAAACAACGATCCCTAACTGGTGAGAAACAAAAGGCGTGACGCACAATGACACCCGGATGAAATAAATCAGTATGGAAGGAGGGACGGAGGACTGGAGGCAAGAGAGAGGTTAAGGAGAGAGTAAAAGAGAATTAACTCACTAGAAAGGGAACTGGGAAGGGAGGAGATAATGTTACAGTACAGGAGCGAAAGAGCAAGAGGGAACAAACGCAATGAAGGGGAAGGATGGAATTTGATGTTCGTGAGAATACAGGCAAAACCTGAAACAAAAATTTAGCACTAATGATAATGATAATCTCGAGTAAATGGGGAAAATGCACATGGGTACAAAGATGCACACAAGCGCGTCCCACAACTCACTTTCCCCCACCCCCTTTTGGGAGAAAAGTCATGAAATAAGTAATAGAAGGTGAAGTAAAGAAAGTGAAAAGATATATGCAGTCTGCAAGCAATTTATTAAAGAGAATTTGTATACATTTCACTATGCATGATAATGTTCTTAGTCATCAATTAAAAACTACCTTAGGTGGAAGATTAAAACTTCAGGTATGAGGAAACACGAGAGATAGGAAACAAACCAGCCAAAGAATAAAGAATGCGGAACTGGGCAGGAGCACCGGCAGGGAAGCAGGAGGGCGTGGCGGCGAGCAAGAGACGGAGGGAGAGTGGGGTGGAGGGGATTAAGGGAGGAAGGAAGGATCGACTGAGGAAAGCAAGACCAACCCCAGATTTTTTTAGGGAACCAGAGCTGGATTGGATTTCTGTGCTGTGTCCCACAAGTTTGACCTCATTCCACGCCACGACTAAAATCCTTCTCGACCTCATTTCACACCGGATCTCATTTCATCTACATTACATAGCTAGGTATATACAGAAATTCATATTATCCGGAAAATAACCATGAAAGCTTCAAAAACTACGAGAAAGTTTAAGGCCCATTCACATACATCAGTGACGTATTAGTGCCGTGTCCGCTCTGTCCTTCAATGTCAGTGAAATGAAAACATCGTTACTTTGAACTCGGCAGACGCATTCACACATGTCCGGCGCAGTACCGTGTTTTGACTGTCAGTTTCACCTCCGTTCCGTGAAATTTAATATCGTCGCCACCGATATTTTTCAGTTTTTCACGACGCCGGACGAGTGCTGTGACTTTGTCCACAAGAATGCATGATATTTATGAATTGGTTTGGAATCATCCTGTTCTGCATGATTTGTCGCAGCCAAAATATATATACAAACAGCAGTCTCAAACAATGTATTTGGAAAAAATTTGTTCCATCATCAATGAACTCCTTGTAGAGTAGTATCCAAGCTTCATGTAACCACTTTTTCTTCAACTTATGCTCAGCCTCTTCACGTCACGGATTTAACAGACACTAAACTGACACATCACTGATACGTCACTGTGTGTGTGCGCGTGAATGGACCTTTTAGTCTAAACAAATTTTCCAAGTTTCTTAACTGTGTAAATGGTCCAGGTTAACTCACCCTCTGGAATTATAAGCATTAGCCGTGCATCAAAACTTGAGCAACTTTCACAATTTCCACTAACTTGCCAAGTGGCCACTATACTGTATTGTAACCTGTACTCTCCTATCTCCTTTCCCTTGCCGACCGCAGCTGATATTCACCTTTAATTTCGAAACATTATACATACGAAATACGTGTAGTGGTAAATGTTCGCAAAATCAAAGGTTTAACAACATTGCGTTACCAATGTATTTAAACTACCTGAAGTGTGGAAAACAAGATTTCTTGACGAAAATTTTACATTTGCCTCGAATTTTAAATCGGAACATTATCCTTTATTACTTCTGCAAGAATCACCATTATCGATTTCATTACGAATGGCAGGGAAAAACAGTTACCCGCTGACTGCTGAGCTGTAAGAGGCACTTTATGCCTTGAGAGAGAGAGAGAGAGAGAGAGAGAGAGAGAGAGAGAAATGATAGACACACAATTGACGTTGAAATCAAAGCAGATAAAAATGTAAGCCAAGGATATTTACCCACACGTTCAACTCTCACCGCAGCCACACCGTCACTAGCGTCTAGCAACCCTAGATGTCTTAATCAAACCTCTGTGTCTCGATTCGCATGTTTCGAAACCTCACGCGCAAACGAAGTGCGCACATACCGTAATGATCTAGCATGGAACTCTAAATTCTTAAAAACACATCAGGATATGTATAAAATGATACACTAAGTGAGCCTGTTACTCTCATTTTCACCACCACACGTACTTTCTCAGCGCTCCATTACCATTGTTTTGTCTCTATCTTGATCATGTCTCCCTTCTGCCATTGTTTCACCCTCCTCCCCTTCCTGCTCCTCCTCCTCCTCCTCCTCCTCCTCCTCCTCCTCCTCCTCCTCCTCCTCCTCTTTGGATGCTCATATTCATACGTCTCCTTGCAACCGAGTGAAACCTGTCCATTCGCTTCCATCTCAACTAACATTAATAAATAAAGAACTAGAGAGGCGAATTATTATAGTTTTGGTAAACTTATTTCTACAAGCGTACGCGTTTTTAATACGTGCCATAATGGTTTTGTAATACCAGTTGAAAGGCTGCTTTTATTACTCTCCGAGGTTTCTTTATAATGGTGTCTCGGTTATTGTAATAATGGTTGTATTAGTGATTCGTTTGTTCTTTGACTTTGGTGAGTTTAGTTGAAGCGTTTATATTTCACATATTATGTTTAGTAGTTCCCTATTACTTGTGTTTTACTTCAGAATAGAAAATGTACCATACTTCTCTGGAGAATAAACGTTCAAGTATACGCAGATTTCACATAGAATAACAGTTACGCAGATTTCATGTAGAATAACGGTTTATTCAGCGATCTAATGTTCATTAAGATGACACTGAAATAATGAACCCTGACAATAACGGTTTAACGATTAAGGCTCCTACAGAGAACATAAGAAGGAAAGAGCTAACAAAGAGCGTAAACATTCAGAGCTGATTTTATGAATGGAAGAATATTTCTTTAACTGGTTCCTCTCTCTCTCTCTCTCTCTCTCTCTCTCTCTCTCTCTCTCTCTCTCTCTCTCTCTCTCTCTTGCAAACATCAAAACACCCAACAACCGGGCACAGACAGCAGCAGCGTTCTCTCCCAACTCCCTGAGGCGCTGAACACGAGCGAGAGGTTCCTGGAGAAGGTCTGAACTCTCAAGTATGAATGACATTTTTGTTTCTTTATTCATTTTTTTTTTTTTTTGTGCAGTGAATAGTTCCATGAAACTAGATAAAATATTCAATTGACTAATGTGTTATTAATAGAGCTGGTGTAAAATGAGGAGCAATAAGGTAAACATGGCAATTATAACGAAGCATAATTTCTATACTAGATGGTCAACTGTTAACCCTTCAACTGCTACGGCACCTCTTATTTGAGTAATCCTATTCAACTTAAAACAAAAAATAACCTGCCGGTACTAAGAGTACTGTATTGTATCTACTCCATTATTTGTCACTCATTTTGTTATCAGTCATGTCTTCCGACATTATGTTCTAAACTTGTATCACAACATTTTAATGAGTACGAAGAAAAGGCACAACAGTCACACAGCAAATCTTAATCTAGTATATGTCACCGATGCACCGAATTTGGATTACATTCGATACTTCGTCATCTTATCTCCGTTAGGTTTAACAGTCTAGTGGAGATTATTAGGGTTTCCAAGGATGTTTTCATAACTTTAGTGATAGTTAACAAGGATTCTACATCATTAACTGGAAAAGCACCCATTACAACCTACCGGGCTATCCCTCTTCTCTTTGAAAATTGTTAGGATGAAAGAACACAGCGTTCAGAAATACAAGTTTACGTATCCGACTTGTAAATACCTGTTAGCTGTATATGTCCATTGTTGTGCTAACCAACTGTATGACATTAATTTTTACCATCGCAGAAATTTACGTTCCTGATTTCTTGCTCATTCGGATAATTTTCCTTCTTTACATATTCAACAACTACAACCTAGTCCATTAAAAACACTGGTTTCATTCAGTCTGGGTTTCGTTATCATAACGCAGTGTTGTCGAATATATCCTTGGGAGTGAGAAGACAGTGCTCGATGGGAAGAATGTCTAAGGTGATTATATATATATATATATATATATATATATATATATATATATATATATATATATATATATATATATATATATATATATATATATATATATATATATATAAAGTTGTGGAAGGCGGAATGTCTCTGAGATAATATGATCGCCTAACAGTCTGTCTAGTTATCATCTGAGCGACTGACTCATTGATTTAAAAAGGGAAAGCACGGCAACATCGCGGTCATTTGGCATTTCAGTCATCTGAGCGAGACGAGACGAGCAGACTGATAGGGGCATAAAAAGGTTGTCATATATTAAATAAGAGAATGTATTTTTTCTCTCTCCTTTGGAATAGAACATTTTCCATAGTGTGAATTCAGTGACCTGGCGCTGTAATTTGTATCTCTTTATGCTCATTACGACTGTGGGAATTGTATTTAAAGTCATAATCTATCCCTAAGGCATAGTAGAGTTAAAATTATATTACCAGGATCCTGCAAGACCTACAGCGTCATCTCACACAGTTGGAAGACTTCTGCATCGTCCCCCCGAGACTCGTTAATATGGTGGATTATGATAGAGGAGTATTTCTTGTCGACTTGAGAAAATCAAGGACTGGGGAATATCATTCGGTTTTAGCAAGGATGCGTAGGTTCATACAGACGCCACGCTGCTGCCTGCACGGACATATCTAGATGGTCTTTAAAACTATAGTCCCATAGAGCTTTTCAAGTGTGCCCTTTTACCTGCCTTTTCCAAGTATCGTCTAAAATTTAGATGCTATCTGTCAATTTTCTCTATTTTCGATAAACACTTGCATGGTATTCTTACATACTTTATACCTGAAATATTCTTACATAATTTCACTTATATGATTGTCGATGAGGTACTGCATCAGTTCTTCATTGTTTCATTGCTTGCCAATTTCCAGAGTTATGCATTCATATCTAAACCAATCATCTTCACTGCACGACCAGCATGAAATGCTCCACAAACAACAACGCCGGCCGCCGCGAGGCACCAAGGCTCTGCCCGGACACTGATCCCCGGCGGCCGGCCGCTCGTCCGCGATGTAGGGCCCCATATCTCAGTATCGCCCCATCCAGACGCCTTTACGGCCCATTGCCTTCACATCACCCTCCCTGTGTCAGATGCACTGCACGGCTGTGCACACAACCAAAGCCTACTGCAAGCCAGCATTTTTTGCTATTTATTTATTTTTTTTTTTTTTCAAATCTGAATAACATGTAGATTAAAATAAATATCACCATTTCATTTCACACACACACACACACACACACACTCACATTATATATATATATATATATATATATATATATATATATATATATATATATATATATATATATATATATATATATATATATATATATATATATATATATATATATATATATATATATATATATATATATATATATATATATATATATATATATATATATATATATATATATATATATATATATATATATTTATTATGCAATACAGATTTGTGATGTCTATTTTTTTTCAGAAAAGAAAAAAAAATTTCTTTCAGAAAATTTTATATTCTTTCATTGTTTTCATTCAGGTCTGACGGCAAGTGAATGACGGGCGGCACCGACTCAGTATTTGCAACTATGAATGTGGCGGTGCGAGAAGCGAGTTTGAAGTTTCCTTTGTGGCAAGCCGAGTTTGTTTCATCTCGATAAGTTACTGAGTGTCGGAGTTCGACGAGTCCAAGAAGGAGACAAAAAAAGAACACTGCATACGACGAGAAAGGACATGAAGGAATAGCAAAAGCAGTCATGTGTGTGTGTGTGTGTGTGTGTGTGTGTGTGTGTGTGTGTGTGTGTGTGTGTGTGTGTGTGTGTGTGTGTGCATATATATATATATATATATATATATATATATATATATATATATATATATATATATATATATATATATATATATATATATATATATATATATATATATATATATATATATATATATATGACACACACACACACACACACACACACACACACACACACACACACACACACACACACACGCGCGCGCGCGCGCACGCGCGCGCAAAGTTTTGAGCAAGTGGTAGTCGCCAGGTGACAAACTTTTTTTATCTTTATTTATTCATTTATTTATTTTTATTTATTTTTTTTTTATGTAGGACAGAAGTGATAAAAATAATTAGGAGTATTTTAAATGCTACGGAGTTCTACCTGAAGACTGATACAAAACCTCATGTTTTCAGCTCCATTCATTCCTCTGGAGCTACCGAAATCATAACTCCCCGTCACAATAAACGCTAAAAATAAATCAATATATAAACAAATAAATAGATAAGTAAACAGATAAATAAATCAATGAACACACGAATAGAATCAGTCATGTTTCAAACTAATCAAAGTAATCATGACTGGTGCTATTGCTGACTATAACATGAATAAAGAAAAGGATATGCTAAACTTAAATTTCCCACTATAGATTTGAACTGTTTACTAAATACAGCAAAATTAAAACAAGCAAAAGTAAAACTTTCCTTTTATGAGACGAGCATCTGGCCTGGCGAGGTTCTCCTCCCCTAAATTTGTTCATTTCCTTCAATTTCTCACTTCATCACCCAATATAAGGAAACGTCCGATGAGAAATTTTATACAAGACTCTTGAATTTTTTGTGGTTTCGTTAGGCCTATGATGCTCCATGTACGTCGGTTTTTCAACTTAGAGCCATCAGTTTCACAGATTAAAAAGACTGACTGAGCGAGTAGTTTTCTTGGCGCCGCAACTACTATGGCAGTGTATATGATACATGTGAAGAGAGAAAAAAGAACTACGACTCTGTATGTTATGACTTCAGAAAATCACAACGTTCTAGTTTAACCTTTTTTTTTTTTTTACAAACATTTCTTCACCTGCCTAGTTTACATCTGTAGATCTCTGTAATATAAAAGTACAGAAAACTACATATCCGAAGTTATCATGAAGTCGTACTGACTATGTAAATATAGTCTGAGGTCTGGAGGGAGGATGTAATACGTGACCCACCTTATGATTGCAACGGTTTTACTCACGTCTATCAGCTTAAATTTACTTTTTTTTTTCTAAAACGAAAAGAAACTCAATAATATTGAGTTTTTTTTCTTTGTATATCGAGTTTGTTGCTTCTAGTCATGATATACTCGTATTGTCAGCATAGAGTTTCATTATAAAATTTCTCTCTCTCTCTCTCTCTCTCTCTCTCTCTCTCTCTCTCTCTCTCTCTCTCTCTCTCTCTCTCTCTCTCTCTCTCTTAGACAACACACACACACACACACACACACACACACACACACACACACACACAAACGCAATCAAATTAATGTTCGTATATTTTGTAATTACACAGCAGGTCAGCATCACAGCTTCTCGTTACTCGCCAGTTCCCGGGAGCTTTAGTGACCAAGCTGCAGCCAATTATTGCCACCAGCACAAAGTAATGCAAAAGCAAATATTACTGAGTGCACTGCCGGAGCCGCAATAATACACACACAAAGGTAATGCAAACCTACGAGTAGTACATGCTGTGTACGGGAAGAAGATTGCACGTTATGATATACCATTTTGTTAAACATCTTTTCTTTAACAATGATGGCAATTAGTCTTAAGTATCTAATGTAAGCATTGTAATCCCCTTTCCTACGGACACTTTTCCAGGTCATTGTTGTCTTGTCTTTCACTGTCTCCTAAAACCATCAGTGGGCTTTTTTTCCCTCACTGTTTTTGTTTTTGTTTTTGTATTGTTGTTGTCCTTGGGCAGAGTCCTTCTTACATAAAAATAATAAATAAAAAAACGAGCAAAAAGTGGAATTCACACAATTTCCAGGAACTTGTAACTTCATTACTGAATGTAACTAGACCAGTCCATAATACTAGACACCTGAGTGTGGTGATTCCAAGTAAAGCAAAGTACGTTAGTGTAATAGATATTGTAACTGGGCTTTGAAAGATATAAGATATGCCAAACCATGACCCGTAACTGTCACTTTACATTTTCGAGAGAGAGAGAGAGAGAGAGAGAGAGAGAGAGAGAGAGAGAGAGAGAGAGAGAGAGAGAGAGAGAGAGAGAGAGGTGTAACCACACCGTTTTCCGCGCCATTACCCGAGCCTTTTCAACACACAAGACTCAAGGTGAGGTGCTCGCCACCTCTCCATTACCTGCATCTGTGGTCGTACACACACAAGGTACCATTCCCGATCTACAGTGTCACGCCCAAAGCAGCAGTCCATTCGCCACTTCCAGAACACTCTCAACATTCTCAACACAACATATCAAAACTGACATCCTTCGGGATTGTTCCCAGTGAACAGTCCATCACCTTACGCCACTGTGAGACTGACTCCCTGCTCAGTCCCACCCGCCGCTCAAAGGGACAAAGATACATCCCTCAACTTCAGTCAATTAAATGAGAATAACACAATAGCTCCCTGCATCTAACAATATCCGTACATCAGTAAATATGACTCCCAAAGTATACATTCCACCCACTCATGTATATTTCATTTTATTTGTTCCAGTGTATTTAATTTCATTTTTCTTTTTTTTTCTTTTTGTGGACCTCCCTGAGATGTTGTCGCAACAGACACCACATCACGTTCCGCTCCTGTTATGAGAAAGAAAAAAAAATTGTACGAATTTCTTTATAATCTCAAAAGGCGCTATTGACAGCAGAAAGACTGACAGAATACGGTTTATATTGTCGACGTAGTAAAACACAATCGTGTTTTAATACTTGTTGCTGTTTACTGCGGACGCTGCGAAGCTACACTACCCGAACATTCATCAAAACACGTACTCTGATAGAGAGTCGTTCATCTTCGAATCTCACATAGACTCGTTCAGAGGCTTCACGGACCTCATGCAAATATCACATCTCAAAACATAAGGGCAGATCGAAGACTACGATGTCTTAACTCATCTCCGAATTTCCCAGACGGTTGGCGCTCCCCGATGACGACAGCTGCGGCGTGGAGACATGAGTCCCGGACGCTTCCTGGCGTTCTATCTTGCTGTCTTACTCTGGACGAGCCTTCACTATGACCGCACATCGAGGAACGGTCTCAAACATCATTGGGTGATGTGAGCGGTAGAACTTAATGTTCTTCTATGTAATGCAGCCATAGCATATAAAGATAAGGTCTGTTCCTTAAGCATGCGTTTCAGAGCTTCCCCATCACGAGTTCCACCGACAATCCAGTTTCTCAGACAATTGTCTCTACATAATTCATCATAATCACAGATGTCTGTTATTTCCTTTACAGGACACAGGAAATGGTCGAAGGATTCTTGATGACGTTAGCTTGCTCTTGGCATGAAAGATCTGATCCAACCCTGTGTCTATTACGCAACGAAGCTTTCGTGTTCATCCGTCATCTAGGACTGACATGAGAACTATTCTCTGCTATACTAAGATTATGGAGGGAACCTTTGATTGTCATATAATTTTCAAAATTGTGGCGCCATACGTCAATCACCCGCTGGGAAGTCAAGGACGATAAGGCCAGTTCCGGCAGGAAACATCTGGTATGGTGAGGTGTGGACGGTACCAGCATGGTGATCTTCATGACCTGCGTATGGCCCCTACAGACACAACACTCATCAGAATACTTGACTCATGCGCTCCTGTTGAGATTCTTCTTAGGTTTGCTGGCTCATGTTCACCTGATGCACCAATATCGCCGTCAGCTGCTTTACTTCCCCCCATCTTTTCTATTCTCTCTCTCTCTCTCTCTCTCTCTCTCTCTCTCTCTCTCTCTCTCTCTCTCTCTCTCTCTCTCTCTCTCTCTCTCTCTCTCATTATCATTTCCAGTAAAGAGTTTAAAACTACTACATTCACTTGGCCAGATTCACAGCGTTACCTTTTGCTTCCCTGAAGCATGCAGTTACTCTTTTCATGATTTTGAATATTTAAAATCACACCATTCACACTTCCAACACCGATGCCTCTTTTCAAGAATTAGCTACTAATCTACTGCCAGAACATCATGTCATCTTTCTGTATTTGTTTCGACCAGAACACTAGAAATTATAAAGCAAACATATTTTAAAAAGCTTGAGGGCTTCCAGGCAATTCTGTTAATCAAGCCGTTCCGCGAAATCATCCTTGGCTTAAACTTCTTGGGGCTTTAGAATTTATTAAAGTAAAAGAAGATGTCAGCTTTTCCATCAATTATCCTCACGATTTCCTAGATTTATGAAAAAAATACCTATCACACAGAGAAAAGTACAGAGATAAAGCAAACAAAACAAAAATAATACATATTTAATTTTTGCTTGCATTAATACGACAGTTTTATTTCCTACTGTTCTTCGTATTTTCATTTCCATATATATTTTTCTTTTCTCACTCCCTCAGGATTTTGAAAACTTACAAACTTTTTTTTGTGTGTGAGTGTATGCGTGTGAAATATGAAATACTCGACCTTATATATATATATATATATATATATATATATATATATATATATATATATATATATATATATATATATATATATATATATATATATATATATATATATTATGCTTTCCTGTTCTGTACTTTGACGTTGGTTCTACATAGGTTGCACTCCGGGCCGTCTTTGTGACAGTAAAGGCCCGGGCCACTTCATGGAGTGGTAAATCTAAACAACAGCATAGGTTGCAGTAAATCCTGAATGGAGATCACAGGTTTTCAGTTTCGGTACGTATTCATATTCCTATATTCCACCATCAATGGTGAGAACTAAAGCACTGTCAATTCATCCCTTGCACCTGAATGTCGATGATAAATCTCGCTCTCCGCTTCCGCTAATAAGAAAATGAATAGTGGAAAATTTTGAAAGCGAAGTCTCATTAAGTTTAGGAGACACAAGTGAGAATGAAATCCAAGAGAGACCGCGGGAGAATAAGTATGCTAGTATCAACAGTTGCCTTCTTTACTTAAATCTACTGACTGTCATGCTGCACCTAGCCCGAATTATAAGTGAGCGCGCGTACACACACACACACACTAAGAAGGCAAATCTCGGTAAAGTGGATTTTCTTTCCAGCGGGGTAAAATTTCAGGGATTTGAAGACAAGCTCGCCAGGACTAATGAGCAGGCCAGTAAGTGCACCCAGCAGGTAGAGAGCGACTCGGCAGAAATAGTAATAGAAGAGGAAAGGAAATGAAGGAGAAATTAGAAAAGACTGGAGAGAAAGACCATTCAGGAAGACGCAAAAGAAGTAATCAGGAAAAATGTCCGATTTCTCTGAGATACGGTGGGGAGGAATAAGTCAGGGGCCATCTTTGAAAGGAAGGTGTAAGTCCAGGGCAAACAGACATAAGCACCGGGAAAAATCATACATGTTTTTTTTCTTTATGGTACCGTAATTGAGCCACAAGAACTACTTCATTTTCTCAAGATCGAAAGATGTGTACGCTAACTCTAGACCAACCCGGCAGTAAGTCTAATGATGGATGAAATATGTTTTGTCGGAAAGATGAACGGTTATAAAACATACAAACGTGGAAGATGTGAACAAAGAAAAATAACTACGTCATTGGGAAGAAATAAAACGATAAAGAAAAGGGGCAAAAATTAAAACGGAAAGTGGATAATATATTTTCGACTGCAGGGTTATAGGACTGAGGGCAATAAATAAACAAATAAATAAAACAAATAAGTAAGAAAAGAAAACATATTGAAGGGACACAGTGATAATGAGCACAGTTTCCAGTGTATAGAAAGGAGACACAACGATAATTTTGTCAGTACCATACGAAAAAAAATAATAAATAAATAATAATAATAATAATAATAATAATGATAATAATAATAAACAGTTGAAATATGACGAATAAATTATTTTGAGAAGGCCAACTTCCGCTTCAAATGGAAGACGCTTTTTCCGCTGCCTCGCCACGCACTTATTCCTCAAGCTTCCATGAGACGCAGTAACAACCGTCCTGCGCCCGATGCCTCTGAAGACGTCGGCACCGGAACACCAGACTAGGACATACAACCAACAACTGAGAGGTAAGTGGAACAAGACAGTCACCACAATAGGGAGGAAATAACACTCTTTTGTATATGTCAATCTTAATGTGGCCGAGATGTAAGAGTACCAACGCCGTTCCCCAACTTCGACAGAATAGCACGGTAGATCAATGCCATGGAATATTGCGTAACTTGCTTGAACAGATGCCGTATGATCAAAACAGGAATATATATATATATATATATATATATATATATATATATATATATATATATATATATATATATATATATATATATATATATATATATATATATATATATATATATATAAAGCGTCCGTTACTTTTAAAGGGCTGAAGATGTACGTCATCTTTTAGCGTGAAATAAACCGAACAGACTGTGAAGATAGACATGGTCCACTACAGCCTGCACAGGAGACTGAAAGTGGACGACAGCGAAAGGGATATCCTGACAGCAGAAAAAGACACATCAAAGGAGTTGCAGTATATAAGAGCAAAAAGCCTGTCGGTAAGAAACAACTTAGTCATTGTTTCTTGCTAACAGACAGTAATTGGGCGTAAATCGTACACAAAAAGAACCAAATTCTTCCAACGTCAAACTATTACAATACTCGTAAATTGACAAGAAGGCCTTATGAGAAACGTCTTGTTCTAGAAACACAGACTACCAAAAGATAGAGTAATCAAATGATTAGGAAGATAGCTACTAGAGACAAAGTAACGGTGAAAAAAAAAATTTGTTTATGGCCACCGATGACGTAAAAAGTGTGACAGACTGAGCAGAGCACTACACCACCATCCATCTGTGGGGCACATTACACGTGCTTACTCGCCCAGGGAATTAGTCTTCATTGCTGATAGCAATAAATTTTTATACATTTAATACACAATCCAAGATAGGTAAATAGTAAATAATAACATTTACGATGATACTACGATTATCACGACTATGTGTAGTTCAGTATGGTGTGTTACTTGATAGATGACAAAAAGGAATGTATCGAATTTCCTTTCATGCCGCTCCTGCAGGTGTGGGTCACAAGATATACATGCAACGAGCATTCGAGATTTTCCTTTGTGAAGTATGGGAAAGATTCTTTACACCTGTCCAATTTAATATTGAAAACTTTAATATTGATGAAGCACACACACACACACACACACACACACACACACACACACACACACACACACACACACACGATACTTGTTCCATTATTAACTACCTCGAGAAAGATTTTCGCAACACATTTGCAGTAGATTTAGAGCAGTCTAATACATACAAGGAATCCTATTGCGCGAGAGAATACATTATACTTGTTCAGTTCTGCTCGAGGGTTTTGTTTGCTGAGAAGACGAAGGAAAGCTACCATCTGAACAGCACCGGATGAACGTCATGTGCACAGTGCCACACCACATGATTGCATCCAGTACCGATATTTAAGGGACGTTCCATGCTAAAGTAATTAGTTACCCCGATGTCTTTATTTATTTATTTGTTTATTTATTTATTTATTTATTTATATTTATATTTATATTTATTTATTTATTTATTTATTTATTTATTTATTTTCATTTATTTATTTATTTTTATTTATTTACGAGGGAATTACCTTTCATGAGAAAAGGTGAACGTCCAGGTTTGATGACGTAGGGGCAATTCGGTCCAGGGTTGAGATATTGCTTGACCAAACGTATCACACTAACGCGTATTTTATTCTATTTTGTCGTTCTCTTATATAGTAGGGATACAAACGCTCTAGGTTAGAGGGTTTACAGCGACATGGTTCCTCTTAATTTTGTTCTTATTGCAGATTTCACTAATGTTTTTTTTTTTATGACAGCATAAATAAAACGGATAAGTCAGTAAACAATAAAGTACTACAAATACGATAACAAAGTCAACCATCCCCCATCACAGACTTAGCGGCACACAGCAAGAGAGGCGTGGGTGGGATGTGAGGGCTGGTGGAGCCTCAAGTAGCCAATTAGGACTGTGTGGGGCCGGCGGCACTCCGGTCTAGGCCCTCACGACTCCTTCCACTGAGTCTGGCCTGCCCCTCATAACGCTTATACAATTCTCTTTAAAATTAACTTTGAGAAGGCTTGAAGATTTCCTTAAAATTCTCCATTCGTTTTTAAACCCCCAAACGATTTCCTTCTGACAGCTGTTAAAAAGCCCTCTCTCTCAAGGGTACCAACCCCACTTGTGCCTCTCCTTTATCCCTTCAAGCGACCTCCTACCGTCATTTATTATTTCCAAACGTCGACTGTTTGTTTAGTCTCAGGGGAGTTCCGATTTATGATTTATTCTAACATATATAGTTCTGCTGCATTTTACTGATACGAAACATGTTACAAAAATACAATTAAAGGGGAACACATCACTGGACAGGCTCGCGATTGTGTCTGGTACACCCAGCTGCTGTTGCTGCTGCTGCTGCTGCTGCTGCCCCTGCTGCTATACTTCGGCATATTAAATCAACGTCATATTGCGCTCATATTTTTCTACTTTAAAATAATATTCCATGATGAGCTATCTTGAACTGACCAATACTTTGCGAGTTCCAAGGAAGTTACGAGAGAATATTACAATCGCTCCGTTATGCTTTTTCAGTTTACAAGCGCTTCCAGACTTTATATGAACGAATATCAGCAACTACGGCGTCAACCCGGAGATACATCGCTCACGCTCTCATCACGACCTAAATCACTGCTATTAGTATACTAATCGTCGTCAGCTAGCGAAGCTCAATTACTGCGTAGGGCTTCCAAGAACATTCTCCATGGGCCATTCGACTTCACTCCAGTAAGATCGATCAACACATTTTTCTCTATTTCGTGATTAGTATGTTGGATTCTTCTTCGCTGTGCCGTCGAGCATTAGCCTTTTGTTTCTTTTGCTAGTCGTCCATTAGGCTATATAACTGTCTATTTCAATCCATCATTACTTATGTCTTACATGTCGTTAAATCATGTTTACTTTTTTTTCGCATCTTTCACGAATTACTAATAACAAAGTCGCCATAGACCTTTATTGAGCAACAGTGACCTTGCAAATATAGTAACATCAATAGAATCCAGGTCATCTAGACAATCGCATAAATTTTCCCAACAATGTGTACGGTACCACTTCTATTTACTATTGTTAATAAACATATAGCATACGCTACTCACACCTTGGCGCACGTATACGTCCAAATCCAGCCCACTTGCACAGACAGTTCCTATATTCGGGAGTGATCAGACAACAGTTTGCAAGTAATGTTACCTAACATCAAACCTAGATTGCCTACTTCACAAACTTAATTACTTAATTCACTAATTACCATTGTTTCAAACACTAGTATAGTAGCCTTATCCCAAGTATATACATGGTTTAATAAATGCTTATATAAATATCGTACCTATCTTATCAAGCTCCAACAGTATGTCTAGATACCAAATGGCTGCTGCCCACCGAAGCGTCGACACACGCTTTGCCACGTACGACTCCCACAAAGCCCGGGACACGTGAACTTAGATATGCGCATCGTATAGTTCCTTACCTGATATGCGCACCGTATAGTTCCTTACCTATAGCCTTGATAGCTTCAAGTACTCAAATTAAGATCTACATAAAAAAAAATAAATAAAATCTTGCTCTAATTTATTTATTCAGTTCCTACATACAAAGTCAAACTATAAATCTTGCAATTCATACGGGTAATGGATGTAGCACAAAACGTAAGGCAAAATACTGCAAAGGGGAGACAGGGTCACTGTATCGATCCCTAACCCGAGCAGCCGAAAAAGGTCATGCTAATTGGAGTGAAAGTTTTTATGATATATTTATTATAATTTCTCCTTTATAAATAAAAAATTCTTATTGATCACACTTTACTAACAACCAAAGGATAAACGTTGTGCAGGAGTGTTACTTACCAGTCACAAGAGCTCATACTTGACAGCTACAGAAGTCCAGGAAGCGAGGAGCTATATGTTGGCCCTTTGTTCGCAGTCCACGGAGTACTTAATGATGTAGCCGGTAGCGTCATGATGCCGGATGCATTCAACAGTTTTAATTGAAGCATTGTGGATCTCAATCTTGAGCTAAACATAATAAGGTACCGTCGACTCATATACCTCAAAATATAATTTTTAAGATCGTATTGATAATACATTTTCTGCAATGGAGTTGGACATGTTCGACTTATTTTTTTTTTTTTTTTTTTTTTGAACCGATGTGAGGCCCAACTTTTCCCCCAAAGTTGAAAGATTCTTTACAAAGTTTCTCTTCCTTGGGAGAGCGAACGAACTTACACAGCACTAGGGGTCCAGGAAGGCGCTATCTTGCACACAACATGTGTCTAGGCAGGATAGGGAAATTGTGGTCGAAGGTTCTCTTCAGCGAAATTCGAAAAGGAAAGTAAAACCTTCCCAATTAATAATAAAAAATTTTTTTAAAAAGTTCATGCGAAACCAGTTTATCTTTCTGTTCTTCGGACTCCAGATTCTTTTATTCTTTCTGAGAAAGAAAACTTGTTTGTGTACAACGAGAGAATAAAATCAAGAGAAATCCCTTCGTAATTTTTTTTTTTTTTTTTTTTTTTGACCTTATACTGTCCCAACACATTGTAGAGGTGGAAGAGCATGCCGAACATTCAAACCACCAGAAGCAAACGTAACGTAACGACCATCCAAGCCTCCAGGCGCTATTATTAGTTTATTATTACTTTGATTTTATATGTTATTTTAATTTAATCATCTATTTATTTTGTTTTATTTTATTTTATTTTATTTTATTTATTTATTTATTTTATCATTTTATTTTATTTTGTTTTGTTTATTTATTTAATTTACTTTTTTTATACGGTCACTTTCTATTTTTGCGCTTCTTCCAGTGAAAATCCAGGAAAGGAATATCAAGGCCTTACCATTGTTAAGTGACCTAGCAGTTTAATGTTGGAAGAGGCAGCTTGGGGCGGCCTTTCTTTTTTTTTTTTTTTTGTTGTTGTTGTTGTGTGTGTGATAAAATAAAATGAAAAAGATAGCGAAAAGTGCTCCAAATTTCTAAAGTTTAGTTTTAGACAGTTACAGAATTTTAGCACAAAATTTTGTGCAATACTTTTATAACTCAACTTCCCAACACTGTTACTGTTTTTATTCTTTCCTTTCTTTCTTTTTAACACGTTAGGTAGACAGGCCATAGGCACAAAAATGAGTGAGAGAGGAAGAAAAAATAACAGTACAGCTTGTTAGGAATAGGTAGGGTAGGAAATATCATACCACAGTTTTCTTTTCTTTTTCTTTTTTTTTTTTTCCTCACTTACAGCGTGGGAGCCGAGCTGAGCTCAGCTTGATTCCACCATATTTTTTCATCTCTTCTCTCTTAGCTGCAGTGTGGGAACCAAGCTGAGTTCAGCATTGTTCTCACTGCTCAGTCTGGGAAATGGCTGTTGCCGTAAATATGTATATTAATCTAGGAAAGCTTAGAGTGACACATGTATGTATCTTTTCAAACATAACGTGTTTATTTCCACTATTATTTATTACGTCATTTTCCAACACATGTAACAACGGTGTTAGGTAGCGTTCCTGTATTAGTTAGCTGGTCACCGTGTTAGCAAGTAGAAGCTGCTGGTGGCTTGTCTGTATGTGTGTACTTAAGGGCCAATGCAGTACTAAAATCCTCTTGGAGTTTACTACAACTTCCTGGCGAGCTCCTAAATCTTCAGAGAAGAAAAGAGTGTGTGTGTGACTTGAGCAAGTGAGTACCATTTCTAACTGTAACGCGCTTCCAATAAATAATAAACAGGAGAACGAAAATTCAACCAATTTAGCTTCTGAAGTGTCTTGATACTTCTCTTTCGAAGCATTGGTGACAGGAAAGGTGTCTTTTCACTGACTATGAAGCAAGTACGTTTAGTAGTTGTGAAATGTTAATGTTGTTCTGATATGTACATCGATAAGTATACTTCAGTTAAATGAGCCATGGGACCGGGCTTTCACAGATCTGTGCTAGCCTCTTACTGTATGCGTCTAAACTTTCATTAGAAAAAAACGTCGAAATCAAATATTTTTCGATACTATTTTATCGTTATCATCAAAAATCGTATAATGTTTTAAGTGCACACAAAACTCATTTAGCTTAATGATGTAGGTGATACTCCCTAAAAATAGAAAAATAAAAATAAAAAAATAAAAAAATAAAAGTTATGTGAAAACTTCCGCAAAACAATAATTAAATTTACCTGTTTCAGGTGGGATTAGAAGAAAACTTGGTGTCCAGTTTTTGTGGCTTAGTAATTACGCATTTTCTGTTCATAATTAAACTTTGCAAATCCCTTTCGTTATCCAACTGGCAGCAGAGCAGAGAAAGTTATGTATCAAAAGTGTGAAAAATGCCTCCCTCAATAAGTTTCACAAAACAGCATATCTTTTGGAATTTTTAATGTCTTGCCCCGGCAAGTTCCTGGCAACTGGTAACGTCACTGTTCCATACACGAGCAACTCGCTTTATTATATCCAGAAACGACAACATTTTATTCGGTTTTCCTCATTAGGCCTTTTTCTCACATGAAAGACAGGTTATGACTTGACATCTGCATATATATATATATATATATATATATATATATATATATATATATATATATATATATATATATATATATATATATATATATATATATATATATATATATATATATATATATATATATATATATATATATATATATATATTCCTGGAACATATATGTTTACCTTTCACAAGCCAAATGAGGTGACGCAATTATTTAGAAAGATTGCCATAGTTAGGTAACGATTCCCTACAGACTGAAATATTTGTACATGAATTTTTTAAAATTTTCCTTACTATGAAACGCTAAATATGCAGAATAATTAAAATAAAAGGTTGAAAATTCAGAAAGAAGAAATTTTAAGGTATTGAAACATTAACTGGAGCGCTTACAGCCTAGCAATGACAATGGCTTAGGACCTAATGAGACTGGGGCTACATTTTCATCTCGCCTGCTAATAACTGACTATAGTTGTTATTCTTATGATAATATTATAATTATCTTGACGCTAAGCAGTCTGTCAACTATAAGTACATGAATGCCTTTCAAGTATCGTGTAAAAACCTGCAAAGACAACAATTATGTACGTAAATGTCGTTCTCAGTAATCCAAGAATACACCAAGCTAGTTACACGCATTCCCAACACAGACAACCCTTGCCCTGGGATGCGTATATATTCGTAGTTCGTGATGAGCAAGGAGGGCAGAGGCTGACTCGCTGGAAACTGGGACAGATGAGGGGGAGAGATGACAGGGACAGATTACAGGTGTCAGTATGTTGCAGGCAAGCTAATATATGTGGATAAGCTCATCGACAGGACGTTATGGCCCAACCCCTTCACTCCCAGTACTAACACGTCACTAGAGGGACGACTCGCATTAGTGTGTGAAATAGAGGTAGAATACAACAATTAGTCAACGAAAGGTGGAAAAGTTACACACACACACACACACACACACATACACACACATACATTTCAGCGTTACTAGGAGATAGCTAGACTGTTGATAAATGCAGAACTGGCTGCTAATAGAGGCATCATTACGGCTACTTTTTTTTTTTTTTTTTTTTCACTCACTGAAGTCAACTCGTTACGAATTCACAAGGGGATAGGGCCACCTAGGAGTAATTCAGAATAATGCTGTGACATTACATATAATTGCATTATATTCTAGCGCTGTCATTCATTTATCATTTTATATACTAATCTGTACTGACACTAATGCGTATTATCAAAAAAAATTTACAAATTAATAAACATTTTTTTAATAGTACATAATTCAAAAGCCTATGAACTTGAATATTACATGCAGTGAAATCAGTAAAATCAAATTAAATTGAAAATATGTATAAATTAATCCAAAACTCACAACTCTTATTAAAGTAAAAGTAGCACTTCACCAGCTGGTTTCCCCTGACATTCCTTACCCGAGAGTTCAGGCAGACCGCCCCTTGTATGTCCCACGCGACACCGCCCCTTACCCTCCCCCCGCGACCCCAGCTGGTGGTCCCGGAGGCTCTCGTGAATTCATTATCTGACTTCTCCGCGGGACCACACGCTCGATGCCTTTTCTTCCCTCCAGCTCCACATGCAGCATATTAATCTTGGTAATTAGAAAATAAGAGAGAGAGAGAAAAAAAAAAACGGGGATAGGGTTGTTAAATTAATTCTTTACCACTACCTCTGAAATGTATTACAATATTCAAAGATAATTTCAGTCAAGCATTTCTTTTGTAGCTGCAAAAAAAAAAAAAAAAAGCGAAGAAAAAAAAACTATGATAAAAACATTTAGCTTACATCCACGGATTTCAGTTACGTAACTGAGAGGAAAAAGAATACTGTGGGAGAAAACTATTTATACAGCCTGTTTTTAATATAAGAAAATATGACATTTATTTTTGAAGACGTGAGGCAAATTTCTTTGATCTTTCCTCGCTGTGTACTACTTATTATTTCCAGCACTAAGAAAGATTGAAAACTGCCCTTTTGTGGAACCTTTCATGCTACCAAAGGATATTGAATATGAAAGGAATCGAAGAAGCGGGAGAAGTGCATTCTTTATTAGTAGCTGCATATTTTACTCGATTTTTTTTTATTTTCCTCTCTCTCTCTCTCTCTCTCTCTCTCTCTCTCTCTCTCTCTCTCTCTCTCTCTCTCTCTCTCTCTCTCTCTCTCTCCAGCTAGCGAGAGACAGCAACTGGTGTGAGTGATCATAATTTATTTTCATTCTCACTGGGATTTTTCTTCACTCGCTTCCGTCCAGATCATGATTTTTATCATTATTTTGTAGTACATAATATTACTTTACATCATAAGATATACGATATGGGTATGATGTCCAATTCCAAATTATTTAAACACAGGGCATGTTTACGGCAGACTTGAAAATACGCTGAGTGAAGTGGGTATCGAAGTCAGTCTGGTGAGGTTCTTTACGACATCACTGCATACACACAAAAGCAGACATACATATGTGGTTGTTTTTATATTATATTGCGCCCCAATGTTTATTATTATTTTCTTTTTATGTAAGTGTTTGTGCGTGCTCGGTTTGAGTGTGAGAGGCAGACGGGAGGATCCATTTTTCCTTCAGAAGTATCACCATTTGTATTCTCAACCTTAATATATTATAACCACCATTCTGCGTGCTACTTTTCCTTGATTCATTCTACAGTCATTTCGCAACAGCTGCACTGCCTACTTAATAAAAATTAACAAAGGAGTGCAGACTGACACGCTCATTTCCTCATTTCCTTCGCTCTTGCCTTCGTATTTCGTTTGTATAAAGTGAGCACGTCTTGTTTGCACACTGCACCTTTTTTTTCGAGAGTGGCGCATTCTCTCAATTTTCCTCCAAATTGCTCGTGTTTTTAAGTTATTGGAGTGGAAAAACTATTATTTCTTTTATTTCTTCCTGATTTATGAAACACATGAACTCTACAGACAAACCATAGTATCATATATCAGATAAAATACGTGACGGCATTTCGATCGAAAGTTATGGCATTACAGTGGTGACTCCACAATCCGAACGTCCTATTGTTCGAACAAATTGGAATTCGAACCATTTTTTTCGAGAAAATTTTGTACTTAAATCCGAAGATCTTTTCAGAAACTGAATAATAACGTAGCGTGCAGATTTGTTCACGCGTCTCCCACGCCTGTTCGACCCATATCTTCGTACAGTGTTCGTTCAGTTCGTCGTTACTGTATCTAATGTGTTCACCTTAATCTGCGCTTTTATGTATTTATTTATTTATTTTTTTTTTTACTCACATTCACCATGGATATGAAGGACAAGACACACTCTGCAGTGTTTTATTATTATTATTATTATTATTATTATTATTATTATTATTATTATTATTATTATTATTATTATTATTACCTGAGATTTAGGTCAGGTTAGGTTATTTTACCTCAATCATATATATTTGCAGTTAATTAACTTTCAATATTTCCAATGGGGAAAATAGTTTCGGAATCCGAACTTTTCGCAATCTGAATAGACTCTCGGGACGAATTAAATTCGGATTCCGAGGAACATCTGTTTACCGGATGGAAATCATGACCAATACCAGCAATCATTGTTACAATACATGTACGCACTGCACGTGTGTGTGTGTGTGTGTGTGTGTGTGTGTGTGTGTGTGTGTGTGTGTGTGTGTGTGTGTGTGTGTGTGTGTGTGTGTGTGTGTGTGTGTGTGTGTGTGTGTGTGTGCAATCAAACTCTACGTAATAAACACTATAAGATAATTATATATCCTTTGTCTTGCTGAAATAATCCATGTCAGGAGCCGTGAATAGCGTCAAAGCTTTGAGGTCCTGCAAAAGAAAGACCGTCACAGAGAGGAATAGTCAAAACGAGCACCGCTTCGGCCCATTTCATTACCTGCCCGCAGCGGGGGACATGAGACCAGAATTTATCTTCTTATTTTGCTGCACAAAAGAAGCCTCTCTCTCTCTCTCTCTCTCTCTCTCTCTCTCTCTCTCTCTCTCTCTCTCTCTCTCTCTCTCTCTCTCTCTCTCTCTCTCTCTCTCTCTCTCTCTCTCTCTCTTAATGTACAAGCGGAAGGACGGCATGTGCTGTCATACTGTTTATGTATTTCGTTATTACTCCACACAGGTAATGAAAAAACGGTACTACTTGTCTATGCCTTTCTGTAGTTAACGCACGTACACGCCCTTTTTACCTTGAGCTACCAAGCCTTGTCTGACAGGGAATGAGGTCAGCACAAGGTTCATCGATTCATAAGTCACATCAAAGGGTAATGATTTCCTTCTTGCTTGTTTTTTTTTTTTTTCCTGGAAATCCCAAAGCTACCTGAGGCTCCGTGTTTACCTCGACGGGCAGGTGCATTGCGGTACTTGACACTAATGATCACCATTCACCGGGCCCATTGCCGGTGACGGGGCGATAGTGGTAGTGCTAATAGTGGTAATGATGACCGTGATGGTGATAATCCCTTTAATGACAATGGTGATAACAGAGGTGATGCTGGTAATCATGGTGATGTTGATGACAGTAACGATAATGTCAGTCACGATAATGATTGTTGTCATAATTATAATAAAGATGATGATTATGGTGGACAACTACAATGACCATGGGCGATGATTAGGACGACGATGTGCTACATGAAAATGTTTAACCTAGGCTCGTATACGTTTTTTGGGTAAGGAACGAAAGAGCAGATGAATTATATATATATATATATATATATATATATATATATATATATATATATATATATATATATATATATATATATATATATATATATATATATATATATATATATATATATGCGGTAAATTACGTCATTATAATTATTATTCCAGGTGGCCTAAAATTTGCAAGTACTACGACAAAAAATCATCAATGGATCAAATCCGAAAGCTTAGCAACGAAAAAAAAAAACGCATAACTTTTCGAGCTGCATTTTCCAAAAAAGCGAAGTTGAAATTCAGGCGCCAGTGATATAGTGAAGTTCGATTTTCTGGCTTAATCCAGTCAATAATCAAATGGCGTATGTTTCAGTGTGATAAGTTAAGTGGGAGTGCCACGTGAAGACCAACAAGCTTCTTGCATCTACCATTATATTCTCACATTCTTGTTTCCTCTACAGTACTGTCTTTTCATGCACATCTTCACATGCACTAATACCGCAGTAAAGTGATGATTTAAATAGTATTCGCAGATTTACTTTCATTTGACGGTGGATTTTGGCTTGTTACTTATAAAAAAAAAAAAAAAAAGGAGAAACAGGTGACAATTAATTTTAAGACTGACTGATCAACATTACGGCACTCGTGGCGCTGCAATGTACAGGCTTATATGGAACAAGAGGTAAGGACGTGCCAATAACATATACATAAAATTAAGAGAATATTTTGTACAGCCTTACACAAAAATTCCAGGCGACTTATCATTCCCAAACGAGAGAGAGAGAGAGAGAGAGAGAGAGAGAGAGAGAGAGAGAGAGAGAGACTTTTCAATCTCAAAACTAGCGCGTTGTCATCTGCATGGATTTTCAAACTTCGATAAAACCGAGAAGACTGGGAACGAGACTTGGGTGCGAGGAAGGTCGTCGCTGCGCTGTGGCATCGTGTCTCAGGTCATGAGGTACCCATGCACGAGGAGGATATAGTCAATGTGGAAACCCGCCAAGACTTTCCCAACGAATATTTAAGGGAGGCGGAGAGAAAGAGAGAGAGAGAGAGAGAGAGAGAGAGAGAGAGAGAGAGAGAGAGAGAGGTGAATGTAGTGTGGACGTCATCATCATCGCAGCGCTGGGGCAGTTGTATTCTGTAAAATATAATAAAGTAAAAAAAAAAAGAGATCACATAATATAAGGGAAAAATACGACACCATGCAATGCTTGCTTTCGTTACTCGTCTCATTTCCGCATCGTCGTGCCGAAAACGGAAGTGAAAGGAAGCGCAAGGACTAATCATCGGGCAGTTAGTGTTAACTTCCAGTACAAAGGGAGGAGAAAAATTGTTATACTGTGCGGCAATCAAAGACATTTCAGACGTGAAAAGTGAAATCATTCTATCCTTCCAAGGATGAAGCACAATACGATAGCGGCTGCTGAAGGCGTGAATGGCTGCCGCCTAGGAGCGGCTCGGGACAGGTTTATGGGCACACGTTGGAGGAATCAGCTACTGGGGAGTCCCAGCTCCTCACTACTATGACCCCGGGTGGAGAAACAAAACTGTTGTCTTCTCACCCCAAATGGAATTTGTTTTGCAGCTGAAATTTCTTCTATTTTTTATTTTTTTTTAAGAACAGACATTTCTTTTGTTATATCCTTATGATTTACATAATAGAGAGAATATATTACCAATAATATTCCATAGAATTTACAAGATTATCTTCTTCGAGTTAAAATAATGAAGAAAATAAATTAACTGCCAAAATCTTTAAAAATACATTTAGCTACACAGAGTTATTTATTTATTTATTTTTTAATACAAGAACAAATACGACAATTCAAGTAAACTTCAACAATGCATTCAAGGGTGAAGAACAAGAAATACGAATATAACATTCACTTACGGTGCCTACCATTCGCTGCGGATAATCGGACAGACACGCTAGTAAAAAATATTTATATACTATTAACATGAGTGTTACAGGAACCATCATAGAGTCCTCTCTTACAGGTCGTCTCCTACAAACTTCCACATGAATACAATTTTTACTTTGCACAAACAACAGAAGTCCTCGAAGAGTCTGCCTACTTGTCCATAGCATAAAGACAGCCGAGTCTGTGACCAACATTTTATTGATTACTATATATCTAATTTTCCAAGGAATGCAAATCAGACATGACTTTAGATAAATTGAAAATAGACGGAGAGATCCAGAAAATTTGCTGCTGTTATCAAATGTTGGAGAAAACATTTTATGCTGACAGGAGAGGATACGATGAGACGGTTCTACGTAATATCGAAGATGACAGATGTTAAGGACGAAGACAGATCGTGACTACCACCACTACTAAACTATTGCTACTACTACTATTACTACTGCTACTACTTCTACTACTACTACCAACACCACCACCAGGAGCACCACCACAACCACAACCACTATTATTTCTACAGAGAAATCTATATACTATTTTTGCTACCACTAACTACTACAAATGCTAGTTAGACCACCTCTACGACTACTGCTTCTGTTACTACTATACCATCTACTACTGCCGTTTCAGTTGCAACAACAGTAATAATAACCACAACAACAACATCAATTACTACTACTACTACTACTACTAGTGCTGTTGCTACTGCTGCCACTACTACTACTACTACTACTACTACTACTACTACTACTACTACTAGTGCTGCTGCTGCTACTACTACTACTACTACTACTACTACTACTACTACTAAAACGTTTAATCCTACGATCCAACACCCCATTACCACTACTGTTGATGATGACAATAATAATAATGATAATAATAATGATAATAATAATAATAATAATGATAATAATAATAATAATAAAAATAATAATAATAATAATAATATGTTGCAAGACCAGTAATAGTGTGCCGTGCCTTACAAGGAACGTTCCCAGAAAGCGGGTTCCGTAAGGAATCATAAAAGCGCACCCTCTCTTTCGACTGTTGGAGCCGCACGAATAAAGGTACCTGAACGTAGTGCTATCACCTGCATGCTAGGCACCAAGTTACGAGGCTCTCTCTCTCTCTCTCTCTCTCTCTCTCTCTCTCTCTCTCTCTCTCTCTCTCTCTCTCTCTCTCTCTCTCTATGATTTCATTCAAGAAAAATCGCCTATTTTTATTTCGTCCTTACAACTTGTGACGCTTTTCACAAACACGATTATTCTCTTCACGTCTCAGTAACACCCAAAATCAGTTCAGCAATCTCCTTAAATAACATTCTTTCTTGTTCTGTCAAGTCCAAAGATGACCGTAGACTTGTCAGTCAGTTAGGCATCATTCGCTCACACCACGAACCTCCGTATATCTTTACTATGATTAAATGAGGCTTGATGGAATAAAGTATTCTAATTAGTCATCGTCAATAATTATTATTCTTTTAGGCAGATATCATCATCATCATCATCATCATCAGCAGCAGCAGCAGCAGCAGCAGCAGCAGCACCATACTGCAGACAAAGGCGTCCTCCAATATTTAGTTAGAGGGTGGAGGCGTGGCTGTCAAGCTATATACCACACCGCACTAACTTATGGTCTTAGCGTGGTTGCCAGGGTGCTAGGTCATAACTCCTCGGCTTATCTCCTCTAACTACGCATTATCTGCGAGGTGAACACAAACAGCATGAAGACAAGCCTAAATTACCGCCAACTGTCCGGAGATTCGAAACCCAGATCCGATTGACTAATTGTTGGATTGTTTTAAAGTACTAGAAGTGAATGAAACTATAAACACCGTCATCAAAATTTATGGATAAAGCCACCCCTCTTCACTAAACGAACCTCATAATCGAGAGAGAGAGAGAGAGAGAGAGAGAGAGAGAGTGTGTGTGTGTGTGTGTGTGTGTTCTGTCAGCTCTTCCGCCTAAGGCATGGGTGTCAAACTCAAATCCTTTCGAGGGCCAATTATGGTTATGGTCTCGAGGGCTATCAAAGATTTGATAATTATTTATTTTGCAAGACTGGAGATTACAATTAATTTTGCTGGTCATCTTGGTTTACCAAAATACATTATTTGAGTTCATCTGAACTTACACATGTAAAATTAGTCTTACCTAATAAACACAACACTAATTATTACAAAGACAATAAAATTGTCACCTCGCTGGCCACTTAAGGCCATCCTGCGGGCTGCATTTGGCCCGCGGGCCATGAGTTTGACACCCCTGGCCTAAGGAAAGACAGCGTTCTCGCAAATCTTCAAAATTGAAGCACTCGACCAGCAAGTGTCGCACAGTTAGGGAGTCCAGACCGTCGCATGGAATATGAGACGTGTGGGACGTTTATGACCCGTCTGATGAAAAGGTCAGTGTTGTTACCTCACGGCGCCCTCGCATTCTAGCCCAGTACGTGCTCATCCATGGGCACACAACGCTGGCTATATATAAATTCTCCATTCTAGCGGTGGCCATCACCGTCTTTTGTATCTGTGACCAAATATCGATGGCAAGACTGACTGAAGTATAGTCCCTAAAGGGGGGAGAGGACAAGGTGGAATAATCTGGGAAGAGGCAGCTTTTGCATTTCTTTAATTCCGTCAACGGGGCGGAAAAAAAAAAAAAGGACACAGTATGTACGCGATGGCAGAGGCATATTATGTTCATTTACTCATCTGCTTCATTAGAGATGAACTGCAATTACAAAATCAACGATTTTGTAAAAAATTAATAAATAAATAAATAAATAAATAAATAAATAAAATAAATAAATAACTCAGTTAAACACTAAAAGCATAACCACACATTAATACTTTGCCACTGCAGTTTGGGGACATGTCCAAAGAATAATGATCTTTGTTGTGCTATATAACTCTTAATGAAAGAAAACCCTCCCATATGCGTATCTAAACTGACGGATCGTGAATACATTAAAATCTCATCTTCAGGAAAACTAAAACCGTAGAATGACATCATAGATCACAGTGAAGCCTGCCTGCGCGCCCCGGGAGGAAAGGAGCTGAACATTGAGGTGAGCTAACGATCTAACGACCTAGAATACGAGCTGAGGGAATAATTATTTTACAATATAACATATATCAGAAAAAATACTTCCTAATCTGTATAATATCGTAATATGCACAAATTATGAATTATATATATATATATATATATATATATATATATATATATATATATATATATATATATATATATATATATATATATATATATATATATATATATATATATATCATTTTATTAATACTAACATACACAGAAAAATATATATTCAAACAAATTAGTAACAAGGTTCATGTTAATCAATTAACCATATTAACTAACAATTAGTCTCAAATATTTTTGTTTTTTTTTATCTTTGCCAATGTTGAGAGGAAAATGTCATATTTTATGAAACCAGACTGAACAGTTAGATATGAATCAGCACAATGAGAAGTATCCCAACGTAAAGCTGCAAGAATCACCTTGACCGCCTGTGTCTCTCCTGAAACAGTCTGCAGACTCCTGCAGACAGCTGTCTTGCTGCTCCTGTGAGGGTGACTACGTATCTACAGTGAATTTCGCCCTGGAAACTTTTCTCCTTCAAAACGATGCTTTGCATTTTTTTTTTTTTTCCCTGCCTCCATCTGCGTCAGTGGAGCTCACAAAGCTTCATAAAGAGTGAGATTCCAAGGAAGAAAGGATTAGGACGGAGAGAACTGAATTTTCTCAAAATTGTTTCCCGCCTACCAAGCGAGCGCTACCTCCCTCGATGTCTGGGGGAGGACTTAAGTTTCCGTCTCTCCCTGATGCTGGCAGAGATGCGTCTTTCCTCAGGGTATGAGCTGCTGCTTCTTATAGCTGGTCTTTCCATCAGCTCTAAAAGTGTTTCATATTTCATCTAGGAGCTATTTTTACTTTTGGGTACACGTTTGGGTACATGTGTAGCGGTTTCTATCAACATTTTTTTTTTTTTCTATTGCTTTAATTTTCTTCCGTCACCAAAAGATCTCAGCTGATTCTGTGCTACATAGAAATTCATCAGTTAGCACTCAAGTAATTAACTGCCTTCACCCGCCCACACGCACAATAAAATTTAACAAAAAATAAATAAAACAAAAGTAAAAAACTAAAACGAAACAGATTATCTTATGTTACGGGGAAGAAACGCATCTCTCCAGTACCAGTGAGAAATGGAAAGTATCCTTCCGACACATGGTTCTAGTATCGCTCTCGCAGATCTCTTAAACTGGGGCAACTGACAAGCAAGTGCCGTAAGATTATGAAAATAAGTGGAAGATTATGTGCGAGTGTAAGTGAGATCGAAAGTGGGGTTGGAGTGCTAATTACAGTGAGATTGAGAATCAGCGTGAGTGGGAGAACGCAAGCGTGGGTGTGAAACTTAGGAAAGTTGAAGTGTGAGAGTGAGTAAGAATAATCCTGAGGATTGATAAATAGAATGAGACTGAGAATGTTAATGGAATTATTCCAAAGCTTAGAGAGAATGAGGAAGGATGGAGAATAAATGTTATGGAATGAGTGAAGGTTAGGGAGCGAGGTATCGCTCACTTGTCCTTTTATCTTAGATAGATAAGGGATGGGAGGGTTAAAAAGAGGGAGGTTTGAGACAAGACGAAAGAGGAAGGGAGGGGAGGGGATCAGGGAGGAGGGACGTATTGTGAAGTAGTGGGAGGAAGGGAGTTCGTAATGGAGAGGCTTTAGAGTACATTGGGTAAAGAGAGGGAGGAGAAGTAGTACTGGGAGAAAGTAAAGAGAATAAATATAAGCAGGAAAGGTGAGGAATGAGTGAAGAATTACAGGGACAGAGGAAGTAGTGGGGAATAAGTATTTTTTTTCCTGTCCCCAATTCCTTTTTGTTCTTCCAATCCATCCCCTTCCCACTTCTACCTCCCTTCATCTCCTTTGCCCCTGTACACGCCTTCCACAGTTACGTCTGCTTCTACATTCTTGAAATATATTATTTACATATTTTCACTATTTTATCCTATCTTTTTTTCATTTATTTTTCTTTCACTGTTTTTGTCTTACCTTTTTTTCTCTTCTCTCCGGAACTCTGTGTGCCAGATACGACACACTTTGTATTACTGTAATATGTGTAAAAGTTATCCGCATCCGCAACTTGAACCGCAGATATGGAGGTAAAAGAAATCCACAAGTGCATCCGCATCTGCATATATTGATATTTTTACATGCACAATAACATTTTTTGAGAAATGCATTTCCGGCTCCACCTCCGCGTCCGCGGAGCTCTAAAATTTAGTGACCAATACGTCACTATTATAGGCCTACTCCACAGTAAAGATGTATCGGATGTCAGAATTCGGACCCGCATTTCCGGATGCGCATGCGGATGTTCTATGTACATATTTTGCGGATATGAAAGCGGATGCAGATGCGGATATCAAATTATGACATCTTCACGGATGTCCAATGCGGATGCAGATGTGTCTAGGACATTGATGTAAAATTACTATTTATCATCAATTATTACCAGATGACCGCTAGGATAAGTGCTGAGTGCTGCCAGTTCATATTTTTTTTCTTATTATTTTTTGTATAATTACACACTATAAAGTTATGCTCTAGATCTGTGAAAAAAAAATACAAAAGAATTTGCAATTAAAAATTTTCTATCAAAACTACAGAAATTCTAATAATTAAATGCAGGACTAAAATATGTACTCGTAAATAGAAAGTTTATGTAACTCAATAAAGTGTAATTTTGATTATTTCTGAACTTTGTTTAGATATTAAATATTTTTCAAGTTAAATACTATTGTCTTCCCACCGCTCCTATGAGCACAAAATATACCCGCAATGTGCCTCCTAAAAGCAAGGAACATCAACTCCTCTCTTCTAACTGACTGTCTTCAGCCTCTTTCTCACTGCCGCAATGTTGCATCTTTAGCTGTCTTCTACTGCTATTTTCATGCTAACTGCTCTTCTGATCTTGCCAATTTCATGCCTCCCCTCCTCCCGCGTCCTCGCTGCACAAGACTTTCTTCATTCTCTCACCGCTATTCTGTCCACCTCTTTAATGCAAGAGTTAACCAGTATTCTCAGCCATTCATCCCTTTCTCTGGTAAACTCTGGAACTCCCTGCCTGCTTCTGTGTTTCCACCTTCCTATGGCTTGAATTCCTTCAAGAAGATTTCAAGACACATCCTTCAAATTCTGACTACCGCTTCGGCTTCGGACCTTTTCGGGAACCAGCATCCGAGTGGGCTTTTTTTTTTTTTTGAGGGGGGGGTCCCTTCTACATAAAAAAGAAAAAAACATATACTCTTTAAAAGTAAATTATTTTTCAAGTTAAATAATTTTGTCTTCAAACAAAAAATACCCACAATGTGTCTTCTTTAAGCAAGGAACATATATCTATTATTGTATAAAATTTGAAATTGAAAGTTTTCACATTCTGAAGAAAAAGAAAAAAATGAAAAGTTTGCAGTTAGAAATCTTCTATCAACACTACAAAATTCTGAATAATGAAATGTAGAGGTAAGATATGTAAAAAACAAGTTACTCAGAGGTAAGATATGTATAAACAAATTACTCACTAATTTCTAGTTTTCTTTCTTTCTAAACTTTCCTCAAAAGTTGAATTTATTTCAAATTAAATCATTGTCTTCTCACAGCTCCTACGAACACTAAACAATGATTCCTTTAAGCAAGGAACATACATTTATTATTTTGTTAAAAAATTTTGACATTAAAAATGTTTTCACTTTTTGTTATGATAGGATATATATATATATATATATATATATATATATATATATATATATATATATATATATATATATATATATATATATATATATATATATATATATATATATATATATATATATATATATATATATATATATATATATATATATATATAAATAACTTCAGATTTTTTTTCACCCAGTCTAAAGTTAATTAACCTCTAATCACACATTCCCAAATATCCTGCAAAGCCAGTACCTGAATCTATGCTGTGAATAAAACAAAATGAATTCACTTCGCATTCGGTATATTCCACTGGAGCTGAATCAATGACAAAACATCGATATATTATTATTTATTTATTTTTCCCTAAACGAATCGTCTCTGCTTTTGAAGGCGAAAGTCATGCCTACATATTCAGTGTTCCCACCAGTTGTAACATACATTGGCATAACCTTATGCTGCAAGAGTTCCAGTATTCAGGAATCATGTGTGCAATAATGTACATCCATCGCCATCCGTACCACAGCAAACTATACAAACGAGTAAACATCATGAAGAAAATCATGAAAAAAGTAATCAGAACAGAAATTTAATAATAATAATAATAATAATAATAATAATAATAATAATAATAATAATAATAATAATAATAATAATAATAAAGACAGATGAATATGAACTAATACATAATAAATAAATAGATAAATATAATAAATATACTAAATACATCAAAAGAAACAAATATAACACACAAAATCAACGTTATTCAAATAAAAAAAAAAGTCGCAACCTTGTTTATGTTACACTCCCTACGCTTGGTGCCACCAAACTCGCTACCTCCTCCTAGGCAGAATTAAGTTTGTTCTCGGCACCGACTGTCCCCAGGGATGGTCTACAGTCCACCATTCTTTCTCTCGTGCCTCGCCTTCTTTCCACATCTCAAGGCTCCTGCCATTCTTTTACAGTCTTTGTTTCCAGTTTGGTTATTGTTGGACAGATTGTTGTTGATGCAATTCTTTCAATTACTGAAGTACCTCAGATTTCGTTATGATATGTTAAATGAAGCTTTAGTGGCATGTTAGCTTTACTTGAAATAAAATAAAGCTGTCAGTTGAAAAATAAATAAATAAATTAATTAATTAATTAATTAATTAATCAATTAATTATATATATATATATATATATATATATATATATATATATATATATATATATATATATATATATATATATATATATATATATATATATATATATATATATATATATATATATATATATTTTTTTTTTTTTTTTTTTTTTTTTTTTCTCTTGCCCATTTTCTGCTGAAAGACTCTCCACCTTTCGTTTATCACTGAGATTTCTATGATGAGTACAGAACCTAAGTTCATAAACTAACCGTATAAAGTCTACTGTACTTGACAGGAATACTCTTCAGAAAACAGACATTCCAATCACCCACCTTGAATGTTGTTTGTGGCTCAGGAGTAGATGATAACATGCTGTAACTGGGAGATTCAAGGTGAAACTGAAGAACAGTGAGTGAAAAGGAGCAGGAACGAATTCGACAAAGATTCCGAACCAGTATGCTTCAGATCCGCTCGAATCCCTGCATCATGTTCGTTCCCTGTAAAATATTCAAGTGAAGACGCACCTTTATGATAGATTCCTCAAACCTGAAATGGAATAATTTTCTCTACAGCCTAGCTAATGAGTTTGTCGCGCTTTTCACTCATTCCCTCCTTTGTTACGTCCTCAGCTCCGATTACTAAATTAACTTGGGACTGTCTAATGGTCCTTTACTCAGCCCAGTGTGCTGCCTGAGGTGGGTTTCCTTCCTTCCCTTAGGTTCCGGCGTCACTTCTCCCTTCATTAGGTTTTCGTATATCCTGCTGTTCTCTCTCTCTCTCTCTCTCTCTCTCTCTCTCTCTCTCTCTTCTTAATTGTCATTATCTTTAGGCTAAGTGCTGTAACACTGCTACCCTGTATCATAACAGGCGCGATGCTAATACACTGGAATATATGCAGCTACATTTTTTTTGTATTCAAGGTCAGTACGACATTCCTGTTATACTTTCTTTTTTATCAGAATGCGATGTTATTTTTCATTAATAATATACAACAGAATATGCATCACCAAGGAAGATTAATAAAACAATAAAAAATTACCACAAAATCTTTTTCCTTTTGAATTTGCATTGAGGGTAAACAGAAGACGTTGCGTTTAAATCTAATTTCGGCAAAGTTGGTCTTAATTTATACTACAGCTTCACCCGTAAACCAGTAAACTCGAGGCGGAAAGAGGTGCCCAGTGCTTACGAATGTGTGGTAAGTGCGTCCAGGGGAAAGACTGTTTTGCAAATTGTGGAAGGAGGGTGGGACTCACAGCGCCGCGCCTGTCTGCTAGGGTACGCCGACCTATTTTTATCACTCAGGACAAACGTGTTGAGAAAAAGTTCCTGAGGCAATTCCCCCAAACTGGCGGCGCTTTGTTTGCTCAGCTCCGATTTTTTTTCCTCCGTTTCTTCCATCAGAGTTAATGCTCACCTTGGGTGACAAGTTTTTAGCACCTCTCTCTCTCTCTCTCTCTCTCTCTCTCTCTCTCTCTCTCTCTCTCTCTCTCTCTCGCGCGCGCGCGCGCGCGCCACAAGTTTTTGTGAGATTTGTCGCAAATGCAAATCCACAAAACAAATTTCACTTCCGCGATTGTGCCATTTACAGTTTCAGGAATCCCGAGTTATCAGCTGTGGCCACCTGTTTGTCAGGCACCGTGGATCAGAATGTCATGTGTGTCATGTTATGACATTCAACATAGAAATATACCACATATTGGTTCTTACAAAAGATGAACATGTTGTATGTGCATTAACCAACCGTGTGTGTGTGTGTGTGTGTGTGTGTGTGTGTGTGTGTGTGTGTGTGTGTGTGTGTGTGTGTGTGTGTGTGTGTGTGTGTGTGTGTGTGTGTGTGTGTGTGTGTGTGTGTGTGTGTGTACAGATGACCAACTTTGATGTCTCAAATTAAGTAATCCAGTTAAAATTGGGATCTGTTCCCTAATTAATGACGTTGGGAGAGTTGGGTCACAAATATATATTATTGAGAGAGAGAGAGAGAGAGAGAGAGAGAGAGAGAGAGAGAGAGAGAGAGAGAGAGAGAGAGAGAGAGAGAGAGAGAGAGCGATGCTACAGGGAGAAGTATGTTATGGCCACGTAAACTCTCATCGTAAAGCCGCATTGCCCAGGGTGATGTGTGTGCCATACTGTGTTATTATCACACGTAATATCAGTAAATGGCTGTCTTATACATACATATCAGTCTGATAATTATCGCTCACAATTAACTTTTATGTGAAACGTCCAGGCCAGGACCCTTAACGTATAGCCTTATTAAACCGTAGAGAAACATTTTCTCTATAATGTGCCTCATAGATCTCCCTCCCCTGCAGGAAGCTTTCCTCTTGCAGACTCCCACCACACCTACAATCATCCATCTTCATTAGCCTCTCGTCCTGCTCACCCACATCCAGGTGTCCCTCCGTGTCAGCTTCTCATTACCAACGCAGAGGAATTCCCAACACTTTCGTTCTCTTTTTTCATCTTCATCCACACATAAAACTTCTCTTCGATCATAAATCATGCACTAAAATATTACAGTTTGACGCTGTAAAAGCTGGTGCAATACATTATTCTGTATCATGGTTAAGGCAACGACAATACTTTCTACATGTTATTTCCGAAATGAAAATTGAGAGATATTTCACAGAACAATAAAAATGGACATTCGTTAATGCAAATGGAGACAAAGAGAGACCACTACGTTATTCACACAAACATTTTGTCTTCCATTTTTTTGCCAACAAGTAAGATTATCTTCCACCATTCTGCTTTATTGTATTCATGTGCATTTCAATATTTACAACAAAAAATACTTAGCCACCCGCTCTTTTTTTTTTTTTATCATTATTATTATTTTTATTCCTTATTTTCTGGTGCCGAAAATTCTGCCATCAATACTGAAGGGAACGAAGCCTCGAAAAGTTATCAAGGTTTGAAAAATGCTGCAGACGGTTCACAACACCAAACTTCCTCAAAGCTTAGTTGGCAAGTCTTTGAGGCATGGCATTTCCTGAGTTGCTATGTGTGTGTGTGTGTGTGTGTGTGTGTGTGTGTGTGTGTGTGTGTGTGTGTCAAGAAACACTCAGAGGCCGTTTCTTCAGACAGAGCTTTACTTGTATTCACGAGTTTGTTTCCTAGTCCGACTTACATGAAGTAGCACTGTAAAATAATTTATAATGTGAAAAGTCATTATCTGAAAAGCCATTCAATGACAAATAGTCCTTATATCTTTGTATCATGTAAATGCATGCAGGAGAGATTTCTGTTGCATATATCAAATTTAATGCGTAGACAATTAAAAAACAAGAAGGTTGGAAGGTCCAGCAGTGCTGGAGTGTGTAGATTGTTCTGTGCACTATAGTTTCTGTTGTATTACTGTACAAATATAATGAAGGCCCCTCAGTGTCTCACCGTGTTACCAAGAGATGGTATTCCCACCTATCTGTAAGGCATTCAGAGGAAGGTGCAGGTATAAGTGTGAAGGATTGTCTACGGAAAAAAAAACATATATATATATATATATATATATATATATATATATATATATATATATATATATATATATATATATATATATATATATATATATATATATAATTAAATAAAGTGATAAATGTAATGTTAATATGCAACTAAGTGAACTTATAATTTTTTTTCTCATCAAGGAAAGCTTTGCGGAGAAACAGTAAATAATAAATACATGTAGGGTAGACAGGAAATAATGAAGTTGCGAGATATCATTTTTGACCGCAACATGTGCAGTGTGTGACGTAATCAACATACAGAAGTAACCAAACATCACGGAAGATGTATCTTCTAATTTGCTTATTTTGTATTCATTTATGTAATTATACATAAACACAAACTACACTTACAACAACTAGATGGAAACGTAGCAAATCTATGAGAGTGAGGCCGCATGAGTGATGCGTATTCCTCTCATTTCCCGAGAGGCGAACGAAAAGCCGGCATGTTTCAGGAAAGTGAATTTTGCAAGATAGGAAAGATTAAAAACACTGCGGCTCCTCGGCAATATCTCGAACAGAAAGTGTGGTCTTGATAAATTATTATTTTTTCGCTGTGGTTTCAAAATAATTAAAATAGCAGATGGTGCATATGAAATCACGGCCCGTTAACAACGTTAATACATGAAAAAGTGTTCTGGTATTTCTACGAGTTGAAATAGTACATTACAGAATCATTGAAATCATTAAAAAAAAGGCAAAGCACTGTTAGCAAGGTCTTCAGTCTTACCGTGTTAGTTGTTTTTCGTATATATCAAGCTAAAATCCCGTTATAGAGAAGAAAAAAATTATTACACACACACACACACACACACACACACACACACACACACACAGAGAGAGAGAGAGAGAGAGAGAGAGAGAGAGAGAGAGAGAGTGTGTGTGTGTGTGTGTGTGTGTGTGTGTGTGTGTGTGTGTGTATGCGTGTGTTTCCTCCCGTGCACTTTTAAGGCCTTTATATTGTATACTAACTTTTTTTTTATCTTCCTTGATCGAATCACCCGCTCAGAATATCTTGGTAAACTGCAGAATTACTTGATATCTACAACGTGTTATTCAATTACCAATATTCGGAAGGTGTGCGACGTGCTTGCTTATGAGAGGCCTAACGAACATGCTCATCGTAAACACACATGAATCACTTCACAGACAAGGAGGGTCGCCTGATGATTGCATTTCCTCGTCCTTCCGCCGCGATTCCGAACTAGTGCCCCGATACTCAGCAATACCAGTCGCGCTAATTGTAGTGCCTGTTTGTTGTCATGAAGGTGTCAGGTAACGGCGTCCAGCCATTCCAGATGACCAACAGTGACATGACTTGAATATACGAATAGTTATTTCCGACAGCAAATGATGGTTACCTGATCGTTCTCGACTCTATTCGTTGCCCTTGTCTACATTTGCTGACTTTTCTCGTTCAAAATTATTAGTTTTGCCATTACTCCTGTTATTCATTTTGTTTAATTCCAGAATAAAAAAAAAAAAAGTTAGATAATAATTATGCGCAGAACGTCAGCAATCATGTGCCAGCTTTTCCCTACGCATATCAATCTTCAATTTTGTTGTCCTCACCCAGCCCACCAGCAGTTAGTGGATCCTTTCCTTAAAACGAACAAAAAAAATTGGTCCTGTATTCACTGTCCATCCCTCCGTCCCTCGTGTTTTGTTCAATATTTTCGTAATTGACTGACTGTCTATCAATGATCACCATCATAAATGCAAGGCTAAAACAGCAATACGTGAAAGAACACCGTAGACTGTGGCAAGGCGCACAAATAAATCATTTGTTCACAAGAGAAGAGGATAAGACGAGGGTGCGAGATCCCCGAGAATGTCTGGTAGAAAGTTTTTACATCCAGACCGTCGGTAACTGATAGGGTAGGAAAAAAAAAGTGTGTGTGTGTGTGTGTGTGTGTGTGTGTGTGTGTGTGTGTGTAGTACACACACACACACACACACACACACAGACACGCATATATATATATATATATATATATATATATATATATATATATATATATATATATATATATATATATATATATATATATATATATATATATATATATATATATATATATATATATATATATATATATATATATATATATATATACATACATACACACACACACACGCACACACACACACACACACGTTTTGGCAGTTTTAAGAAGAAAATCTCCAATATTTCTGAGAAGGAATTTTTGAAAGGAGACGGGATTCGGAGATGTAAAGAAGAGGTGGTGTCAGATGAGATACCTTTTAGTAAAGACAACGAAAGGGAAAAGACGGTAAAGAGAGGGGAAGCGAGAAAGGTTTGCAGCAACCAGTGAAAATGAAGATGAGACATGAAGAGGTGAAAGAAAAACAAAAACGAACACGGGAGATACTGCACTGTGAGGAAAGAAGTTAGAGAAGCTGCAAGGGACGTAAAAAGAAACAAACAGAGACTTGGAAACGAAAGTAAGTTAAAGTTAAAATGAAAAATATATCCGATATCGAAAGGCAAGCCAGCATGGGACAAACTCAAAGTCAGAGAGAAAAAAATAATTTTGAAAAAAAATAATATTAGTTTAAAAATGGATACCGAGGGCATTCAACAATTCCTAGACTGCAGAAAACGACAGAAGGCGACATAACAGACAGACGATATGGAAAAGCAAGTGGCGCAAAATATCAAATCATTGCAAGAAAACGCTAACTTGGGAAACAAGAAAACGCAACAAACATAATCCATTTGCTCTGGAATATTAGAATACGGGGGAAGGTCAAAGTAGGAAAAAGTTATACCTCGAACACTGCAATATCAGGAAATCAAAACCTAATAACGTAAGTAGCTGCAAGAGTCCAGTACGTCCGGGCACTCCCTAAAACCTTCCAATACACATACCAATTATCCCGACCCCATGGATGTATCTATTTCAGCTCCCTGTTGATTCAGCACTAACAAACTGATTACTGAGTATTACCGCCATCTAGCATTCATTTTGATATTTAGCTGTGTGAAACTCGAGCATTTTGTTTCTTGCCCTATTTTGATCCAGGAGAGTGCGACAGGAAAGAGTTGTAGGAAATTATATCAGCATTCAAATAGTTTAATGAAGTGCTACTGATGACGCGCCAGGAACTGCATTAAACGTACTGCCATCTTGAGGGAAAATATTGGAAGATGTAATCCCTAGAAACAGCACGGAACAAAAAAAGAAAAAAAAATCATGAGTGAGACTTCCACTAATGAATGAAAGAAGAGAGGAGACCAAGGGAAATGTTCTAAAATACCACCAGTGTTATATCTACCGAAAATTCTTTTTTTTTTTTTTAAGTCTTATTGAATGTCTTTTAGCTGTATACAAGTAAAATTTCGCCTTGGTTAAGACGAAAACACCTTGTATTTAACTTTTTTTCCTCTTTCTGTTGTGAGACAAAAAAAAAAAAAAAACTTTATTCAGGTGAGACGTACTAAATAACTTTAATGCGAGCATCCGCACCCCCTGTCATCAAGAAAATTTTATTAAAAAGCTATTCACTTGGAGAGAAGTTAAATCCCCAGCAAATTTTCTGCTATTATCAAAGACGAAGGACAAGCTAAATCTCCAGAATTTATGACGGCAGGGAGGGGAAAGATTTGTAGTCACGCTGTGTTCGGAAACGTGATGGATGATTTAAAACTTTAGTCAACACCTTCAGGAGTGTGAACCAGGATTTGTACGATGCAATGTATTTATACACATCCCATATCCCCTGACTCGAAAATGGATTGTTGCAAAAGCTCGTAAGTTTTCATTTAACATTTTTAGAATAATTTGTTTTATCCTCTAGCCAAGTATATATACCTGGGCCACTTTGATCAATGAAGACTCACACGAACCGGAAAATCTTTGAAATTTATAACCATCACGGAAATTTTATCACCTTATCTCTACACTGAGGGCAAAAGAAAAACATAACAGGTTTGCATGACCTTTGGTCCTGACACATCTGACAGTGAGCACTGTATCATTTTAATGAGAAATGCAGGATAGAAAACCTATCCTGCATTTCTCATTAAAAATAATACAATTATAATGATCGGGGGTTCCTTCCCTCGACTTTGTGAGCGTGAACAAGGTGTAGATATCAAAGGAGCATGGTTTTGCATACCTATTTTTAATATCAGTGTGTGCGTGATCATTACATTATCATCACGGTCGCTATGGATGAAGATCCATAGCGACCGCGATGATAACATGGCTTACACCTTACGCACAGGCAGAGGACGTCTGTTAAATGTTGCATCATCAATCAGGCACCAGTTACTTCATAGTATTGATATACTGCAGCAAGTTTTAATTCACCAACTTACCGCTAGACTTGTCGAGCGAATACTTTCTTTGTTGCTTTGTAATAGTGTACTGATCGGTCTTATAACAATAAATAAAGAAACCGCCTTGAAAAAAACAAAAAATCACAGCAATATCTTTACTGTAATGCTGCTTCGTTATTATGCGTGAGCGAACTACATAGTGCCAGTGAAATATGTCCCATTCGACCAGAAGAAACGTCTGGTACAGTTATAAAGAATAAAAAATCACTAAGACATTACTGCAGTAATATCATGCATTACTTGCATCGCTTCCCCCTTCCACTCGCCCTCGTGCTGATGGCCTCATGACTCATCCCCAATGTGCCCTGAACTCTCGTCTCTATGATAAAGCATTATGTTCCACACCTCGATTAACTCTGACCCACATGTAAAAAAAGAATCAAATTATCAAACTCCCTTACCGTTGCCAGACGCCCAGAGCACAAAGCTCACATATAATGCAAGCTGGACTATATGCACCTAACTAAATTCAAATTCCAGATGTTAAAACTGCATGTGACCCAGAATAGTGTCCGAGCTTCATCAGATTAAATTTAGGATGTCATGCTGTAACCAATTCCCTAAATTTATGTTTGCGTACTTATGTCGTAACTCTACTACATGTGTGGCTACGCCGTCCTGTATATCCACAAAACAATTTGGACACAGCCGTCCTCCCCACACAAATAACACACACACACACACACACTTCTCTGGTCATGCCCTAATTCCAGGTCCTCACCTCCACTCGCTCCATCCCTCCCCTTTGTTTCTTGCTCCTCTCCCTTTCATTCACCGCCTCCTTAATTCCTTCACCGTGTCCCCTTCTTCTACGTCTTCTAAAGAGCACCCTCTCCCTCTTTTCCCACTTGAATCTTCATCACTTCTCCATGGTCACAGGCTGCCCTTCCACCTAAACTCGCTAACACATTTGTCTACACCATTCCATTCTGGACAACGGCACCGTGTTAGTGTACTCGCAAAGTACATTTAGCTGACGTTTCTTAATAATTGTTTACATTTGTCAGGCTTCATGCTTATGTCTGTCATCAATCCCTCAGCAGTTTTTTTCTTTTTATTTATTTATTTATTTCTTATTTTATTTTAAGTTCTGCCCCACTAACCTCGGCATGCCTTCAGAGACATAACAACGAGACATCTTAATATTGTTACTAAATACGAGTATGATACACTTAACACTTCCAAACAAATGAACACATCAGAGACAACTGGCAGGGAAGTGCTACATTCATATGCCTGCTGTGCTGAACCCGCATTCTTAATGAGACTTTACAAGAGGTGTCGTGACGTTTCACACAGACGATATTATAACTTACGTTCCTCTATCTGGCACCAACGGGAAAAATAGCCGGCTGCTTTTCATGTTTTCCTTTTCTATATGTCGTCATTTAGACGTTAATGAGCACACTGAATATGCATATGTCAAACAGACTTTGATCTTGGTTCAGTTTATCATGAACCATGCTAACTTCCAGCCTAAGATCTTAAATGGCTTATCAAATGACGTGAAAACAATTTTCTATTACATCATCGAAGATCTGGTTCTCATTACTTAAATGTCTACAATATGAAATCATTCATATCACAAATCATACTCACGCATCGTTTAAAGTGCAAATAATCCATTTATATTCAAGCGTGAATGATCTCCATTTTACTTTTTTTATATATTTTCTATGCGTTGCTTCGATAATCAGAGGAATATTGAGTCACGAATGCCGGTGGCCGGTTCAGCATCCATACTCACCGATAGGAGTGTTTACGTCAACACAAACGGGTTAATGTGCCCTGGAAAATTTTATATTTTTTTACAAATCACAATGAGAACTTTGGTGACTACGAGAGCGCTGATTGGGAAGGGTTGAGTCAGTAATTGTTAAGTGATTGTGTGAGGGAGGACGTGTGTGGTGAGAGGGACTCGATACCTATTAATGGATGGGGGGGATGAGGCGGCGGGGTGATAGCTATAGATACAATTGCCTCGTTTTAAGTGAGCGAGGTGATGGTGGCGGCGAGCGGGGTCACTCGTTCTTTTTGACACAAGCGTGGTAGATCAGAGATTGCGAATTAAACGGAATAGAAAAAAAAAAAAAGTTACTCACTGTTCTTAAAATTGAAACACTTTAAACAGGAAGAAAACTCCAAAGGTGTTACGAAACTGCAGAGGTGTTCACAGGATCTTGTAATATAATAATTTTCCAACTGGACTACGGCCCGTGTTCTTAAACGTCCAGCGTCTTGTCTCGATTACACTGAACACGCCGTAGTGGAAATTATTGAGGTTTTCGCAGATATGTTAAAGATTCTAGTGATAGTTTAAGAAGATCGCTGCAACATTAATAAAAAAGAAATCCACAGGAAGCCGATTGATTATGTAGAGGACCTCTGAAATACTCCTTAAGAGAGAAGGCATTCAAGAGCACGGACCCAAGACACGTTTCATTGATTCGGAATGAACTTTCTTCTCTGCCTTTAACTTTTGCTGGAAAAGTAATCTACATGTTCCGACTGTATGATTAGGTGCATTTATGGTAGCAGTAGTTTGTAGAGATGTGTCTGGGTTTTGCTTTAAACAGGTTCTAATAGAAATATGTGAGTTTTCACAGGTGTCTGTATGATTATAGTCATAACTTAACAAGGGTTATCTATATTAAGGGAAACACAAAAGAGAACCTGACGTAAACCTGAACCTGAAGTAAAGTCCCAGAAGTATAAGTTACGGCACGAAAACCTACTACCTTCACCGCATGCTTCATTACCCGGCCTCTCATCCTTACCACACGTGCCATTCACAGCGCTCACCTGCCAATAGCTGCTGCTGTAACTTAAAACATGTCAGCAGGGATGATGGATTTTCAAGTTTTCATTATTTTTTTTTTTTACATTTTATCCCATGATTTTGCACCCTAAAATGTTTAAGTAGTTGTGATCATTCACATTAATATAAACACGCACACAAACTTGCGCATGCGCTTTGATTTTGGGTAAGATTGGAAAAGTATATTACAAGCCCCTCAGTTTTACACAAGCACTTTCGTGTGTGTGTGTGTGTGTGTGTGTGTGTGTGTGTGTGTGTGTGATGCCAAGTGTTGTTCTGACGCGATGACACTGTGCCATTTACCAATTTAATGATGAGTTGTTGTTCCAGTGGCTAAGTGAGGACAGGTCGCTTTGCCCTTTATGAGCAGTGGCTGTTTCTTGCCTACATGATGACGTCCCGCTGTGCTGCCACGGTTCACCGCACCCTCTTTCATCACTCGCTTCACCCTCTCATTACAATGGCATCCATTTCATTATATTCGAGTAGATGACATTAAATTATTTCATCAGGTTAAGGACGATACCTCCCGGTATCAAGATGTTATAGATCCTCTAGTTATTCATCCAACATGACAATATTCTGTTTACTCTGTCATGAGTAATAGATAACCGGAAGACACTTGCGAACTGTACCATTAAATTGAGACTCCGGGGTAGTGAATACTTTCGGAAACTTTGAAACTGAATATTTATTTCTTTTTGGTTACCGAACATAAAAATGTTACAAAAATTGCGTTATTTCTGTATATTTCATATTCCATACACTATTACATCTCCAAACATCTTCCCACTATATATATATATATATATATATATATATATATATATATATATATATATATATATATATATATATATATATATATATATATATATATATATATATATATATTTATTTTTTTTTTTTTTTTCCCTCTCCTCATTCTTACAATTTAGTGACACTCTTTTATTTTTGTACTTACCAAAGAGGATGGCCAGGACACACACACAAAAAAAAAAAAAAAAAAAAACGATAAGAAAGCTGCTATCCAAAAGAAGAAATAGGCGAACCGGAAGAGTCAGCAATTTAGTTTTTTTGGTGTGTTTTGATACTCCTAAGTGTCACACTATGTACTTTTATCCCAGAAATTTTTAGGACACTGAATTTGCGATGAAAAATGCAGTGAACGCGCCACACAAGCTTTCTCATTTATACTCCAATTTAGGAATATCGTCGCTACCTTTACTCCCCTGTCCATTTCCTTTTCCTTTATGTCTCGTTGTTCTTTCTTTTATCAACCTCCTGTCATACATCCATGACATTTCCCGCGTCTTTACATAATTCAGCAGCTGGTCACTCTTCCCCTTTCTTCCTCTCATCATCTTTTGAATGTATGAGATAGAGGGACGCTACCACTCTCAGGTAAGTTATAGCAATGTCGAGTAAGGCTACTAGCATCCATTACTTTTAAACTTAATGACTTTGTATTTATCATTCTGTTTGTCAGTTTTACATATATCACAAGCCATTCACTCAAATCCTTTTATGATTCACTTCAATACTCATGTAATCTTACTCGTCTCATATGTAAAATCTCTAGCTATGAATTCATTTTGATAATTAGAGGAATGGCATCAATGTATATGAAACCATGTATCACGGGTATCTCTGAATTTAATATTACAAATTAATATTGTCATTCAATCACCATGCCACTGAAGTCTCTTGCATCAAACGGACGATTTGCAAGCCGGAGAACGAACGCATTCACAACCCAGAAAATATACAAGAATAATGCGGCTGTGGGAAGTCCTGCAAATGTCAAAGGTTTCTGTCAAGATAACAGACAAATAACTCCTATACTTAATAGTGAGTTAGACAAACAGTGGCTCAAAATAATTAATTTAGTGACTGCCATACCTGCTCAAAATAAAGATGCTTCGTCACATGAGGGAAGCAAGAGCGTTTATCACATGTATTCTTTTTATTCATTATTCCACAAAAACAAAAATTTGACTGGCTTCTCCTTCTGCTCTTCCTCCTCTAAGAGACCCTCATTGCTCATTCCTGCCTCCGTCTTTGTCATAACCTTTGTCCTCCGCTTGATATCTTCCAAAGTGCTGTTCTCTGGATTCTCTCTCGACGACTCCTGTTTCCTCTCTGCTCATCACAAGCCCGGCCACCTCAATCTGCTTCCTCTGATCTTGGCGCTTATATAGTTACATTTGTTATCCTTCGTATCTCTTCATTTTTCATCCCTCTCTTCTCAGTGATGTCTTCATTAGTCTGTTAATATGTCTCTTCCTCCCTCGCAAATGGCTAAGATACGGTTCAACTTATTTTAATTTTCAGCCGCTTTGTCACTTTCGTCATATAATAAGTACGAATAATTAGTCGAGCTTCTTCGCAGTCCTCACTTCTTGGTCTGGACTCTAAGGCTGAGAGATTATTAAAAGCCCAGAAAAGGCATATACATAAAAAAAAAAAAAAAAAAAAAAAAAAACAATAATACTTACAGGTTTAGATCTCGAGACGAAATCTTAGCATGCAATTTAGTTCCTGATGTATAATGAATTAAAGAAGCTCAGCCAGATGTTCGTTACTAGACTGGAAACTGACAACACGACTACATTAATAAGACGCGTCCTGATGCGATACCTAAACCTGAAACAATTAATGCAAAGACAAAGCTTGATGGTGTTTTGCTAACAAATATATTCTGTCATTCTCACGTAAATCACTACTGTGTTGATGCATTCAGACTTTCATTGTTTAATTACATAGTCTTTCTTTAGGTGTGACCTTCCACCTGGGAGCCTGGGATGCCTGGTTTAATTAAGAGAACGACGAAAATGTGGCGCAGCAGTAATGAGCAGGTGTCTTTTTTTTTTTTTTTTGTCTC
>NC_087165.1:18788511-18828511 GCF_035594125.1 Scylla paramamosain
AGTTCGATTTTATAGCTATACATTATCCTAATGCTCTAAAAAAAATGTTAACGCTAATAATAGTGCATAGCAAATATTAACATGTTACAAGATTATTAACATAAATATTTTGATATAAGGGAAATACTAAAGGAATGTGCTGACGTTCAATTGTAGCTAATGATCATTTCTCTTTTTTCCATTTGCTATTGTTAAAAAAAAGTTATCTTTTATTGTCATTGTAATGATATCAAACAATTTTTAAGACACCTTTCCTATTCATGAGAGTCTAAATCTAACCCAACTTAATCTTAACCTAACTTAACCTAGCCTAAACTGGTATAGCGTGTTCAAAAGTGATTGGTAACTACTCTTCCATACTTCCGGAAATATGCCTCGGGCGCCGGCGGGCTGCTAGTGGGTAGTGATGTCATGCACGTCTGGCAGCGAACACGGGATCCGGACACCTCGGACATTTCGTTCTGCGACACCAGCTCCTGTTCTCTCTTCTACAAGTACTCACTGCGCCATGTGCTGGACTGAGCTCTAACTCCCAAAGCATTGCAGTGTGGGGGAAGGACAGGAACACACAATGTAACGTCGGTTCTTATATTACAAAGAAGACGTATAGGGAACAGGCTGCCAGAGGTGCGACGTGCCTCCTCTCCGCAAGCTAACAGGCACTCGCACTGAGGTAGGTTTTTATTATTATTTTATTTTTTTTTTTTTTATTTAGAACAAGAAAAAACGAATAAAAAATTTCAATCTTGTTTTATTCATTTATTGTATTTATTTATTTTTTTTTTTTTTTCTATCTAATAATAGATATATGTTTTTTGCTTAAAGGAGACACATAGGAGCGGTCTGAAGAACAAAAATTTAACATTTAAACAAAGATTGCAAATAAAGAAAACTACAATTTAATGAGTGATGTAAACTTTTTATATACATTTCTGCATTTCATGATTTAAAATTCTGTAGTTATGATAGAAATTTTTTAGCCACAAGATTTTTTTTTTTTTTTCTAGGTCCAAACCTTAACAAAAGTGATAAACTGTTCAAGCTTAACATCTTTACCTGATAAAAGATTTATGTCCCTTGCTTAAAAGAAACACATAGTGGGTACGTCTTATGTTCATAGGAGCAGTCTGAATATTATATTTAAATTTAAAAACATTTCACTTCTAAACAAAGTTTACAGAGAAAGAAAACTGCACTTTACTGAGTGATATAAACTTTCTATATCCATATTTTACTTTTACATTTCATGATTCAAAATTCCATAGATGAGATAATTTTTTTAATCACAAAATTTTTATATTTTCTTTCCAAGTCCGGACCTTGACAAAGCTCAAATTTTTTACTTGATTATAGCTGTATGCTCCTTGCTTAAAGGAGACACCTTGCATTAATGTTTTGTGTTCATAGAAGCTGTGGATATTTATTTCATCACAAATACTGATGCGGATGTTTAATTTATCAGAACCGTGGTTGCGGATGCGATGTTAAAAGATATGCGAATGTTCCGCGGATGCGGATGCGGACATGGGATACATCTTTAATACTTCTATGTGTGTGTGTGTGTGTGTGTATGTGTGTGTGCATGGAGGACTGTCAGGAAACAAATACTGTGACAAGCTTGTAAAGTTACTAGCTTTTTTACATTCTCAATAAACCATCATGTACCATGCAAATAAATACACCCAATATTACTTGCTTCAGAAGTTAAGTCTTCAAATTATTGTGCAGGTTGGCCAATATGATGATAGACGTATCGTGATGCACATATATTTTTTGGCAATATCCACTACATCCACTCCAATACAAGCTACCAACTAGCAACCCTATCATCACCGTTTCTGAACCGACATCTGACTTGGCCAGTATTATAGTGAAACCAGACTAACTTGGTACTCGAGGTATTGGCTGTTCCTGTCCCACATTTCTGTCACGTTCACAGTCGATAGACCTCTCTCTCTCTCTCGCCCATACTGTTATCCTTTGCCTTAATTGTTTCAAAATTATAAGTTGTTATATACGACTGCATTTTTTTTTTTTTTCAATGGCTTTCGATATGATGAAACAACGACGTTGTATATATCTTCCGGGACACTTGACAACGCGTATAGACCGTGCGGCGCTGCTATCCTTGTCCTTGTCCTTGTCACGTGAATCCACCAGGCCGCGCCCTGCTGGCCACGGATCAGGTCACTCCAGGGTTGAGGTGGCAACAGCGGGAAGAGGTACAGCCAACACCCCAAGTACCAAGTTAGTCTGATTCCACTATAATACTGCCCAAGTTAGATGTCGCCTCAGAAACGGTGATGAGAGGGTTGCTCGTTGGTAGCTTGTAATGAAGTCAGTTTTTGGATGCGATGACACATAGATGCGTCAGTCATCAGTACTTGATATCATGTAACTGTACTTCTCAATCTTCTTCCACGATAGCAGATCTGATTCTTCGCTTATCTTCGGAAGGTCTTTCATTCTGCCCTTGTGGTATAGTTACTAGCGAGCCTACGAATTTCTTGGGCCTTTTTTTTTTTTTTTTCAATTTCTGAGCGAAGATACTGGCGGCGATCTCGACCAGCTCTTCATCTTTTCTCAGAGGGTTGTTTGATAAATGGTTTCCTGCGGAAGATAAAACGCTGTACCTAGGATGTCACGGTTGGCCATGCGTACAGAGACAAGTGATTTATATACACAACAGGCTCAAAGGACCAATAAAGGCAAGAAAAATAGGAAAGACTGATCTGAGCATCGAGGTAACACGTAGTTTAATCCTTAACTGTCTAAACATCTCTTTTCAAGGTAAATAAAATGTTGCGGTACAAGTTTACAGTATAATTCCAAAAGATACTCCCGACAGCATAGGAATCATGAAGTAGTTCAGACTTTTTAGTGCTTACAACTTTATTACTGGTCATTGAAATCGTCCAAGGTTACTATTAGAGTAAATTAAACAAGTACCATAGTGTCATTGGCAGTTGAAAGGCTCAGGCACGAATTCCTAACCTTTCCCTCGCTCTCCTTGATCTTGAACAACGAATTTCAAGATGAGTCAAACCGTGGAGCTGACCTCTAGGTATGCCAGGCCAGCGAGTAAGTGTTCGAAGCAGCAGACACCCACCGCTCGGCCTCGGGGTCGATAAGCGTGCGTCAGGAAGAAAATTTTCAAGGATACGACGCCGCTCTCTATAACTCTTGAGGGTGTGTTTGGCAGCACAGCACAGCAGAGATGGCATGTTGGGGGGGAGGAGGAGAATGGGGGAAGGGAGTTGTGCATTAGCTTCCCGAGAAGTTCGCAAAATGGTCCCTGAACTTGGGCAAGACTTAGCCATAAGTAGAGTCTGAATGTGTCTTAGATGAACCGGGAAGGAAATGGAGAGGCAAAGAGTAAAAACTGCAAAGACTATCTGCTGTATTTCGCTAAATGTACTTTCGTACATAAACAGCATATCGTATTTCGTGTTTAGAATTTCAAACATGCATAAGAAAAAACAATAATGACACCAAAAATATGTACGGGCTTGCACATGTAATAAACCACAAGGCAGCACATTATAGGGTATTATTCAGAAAATTCTTAATCAGAGGCCAGATTATACTGAGAATCAATGGCAATGAACATCAACAACTCGGGCTAATGTCAGCGGCAACTATTACCACACCACACCTCGCCGCAATTCTCCCTGGTCTACTGAATTTGGAACCAAGTTAGGTAGCCCAAGGGTGCAGTCGCCCACACACGGCCGTCAGTCAAGGAGGGGAAACATGAGATATACAAAACACTCTCAGAGCCCCAACAGCAGACTACCACAATATTCCAGGAGTTCTGAGTGATCTCGCAGCTGTGAGCACACCGACCATTGAGCTCATGTTCGGTGGGGGAGCTTACGCAGCGCTGCTCATATGTGTTTCCCTTGTCGGCTGCAGCAGTTTATTCACCTATTATCCTGGTGCACAGGGCCACTGTTTCCTCTGGATAAGCAAAATTACCATTGCTTATGTGCCTTGATTTGGTTGTGTTGTAGGCATACTCGGGTCAGATCTCCACACTGGACAAGACTGGGCGAGTAGATCGACAAATACTTGTGCTAATTACGTAACTCCTAGTAATTTTGTGATAATTAGTTCAGTTTCAATGTGTAGAAGTGAAATGAGCTCTCTCTCTCTCTCTCTCTCTCTCTCTCTCTCTCTCTCTCTCTCTCTCTCTCTCTCTCTCTCTCTCTCTCTATCTCTCAGTATAATATATATATATATATATATATATATATATATATATATATATATATATATATATATATATATATATATATATATATATATATATATATATATATATATATATATATATATATATATATATATATATATATATATATATATATATATATATATATATATATAATATTCGTAGAATTAAATATCAAAAGACTTTCAAAAGCAGCTTTTTTTCATAAATTTTTCATATAAAAAAGATACTAACTGTGTACATGAACAACAAGATTCTTGGTATTTTTTTTATCTCTTTCTATTAAGCTCTGGAGTAGCATTTTTTTCATGATGAGCACGTGTAGAATAAATATGCCTCATTCTTTTATCAAAACCACCTTTTTTTCTATTTCTTTTTGATACACTTTTTGATAAGCTTTTATCATATGTGTTTCAAATATATCCCAAAATGTGAATGTAATATCGGTAATTTTGTTGTTTTTATATTCTAGAAACTCAACTACTACTGTTGTCTTTTCTCAGCATCACAATGTTATTGTTGCTTTGTACTCTAGCTCGTCTAATGGAACGTCATTTTACTGACTGGATGGGTATTCAGTGATTTCCTTTCCCTCCTCTCTTCTACCCCGAAGGCTCTCTCGTCAGCACTTATAAGCGAAGGAACTATCCCTTCCCTCGTCTTCTTTTTAACTTGTGTTCATTTTTCTTCTATATTTTTTTTTCAAGTTTCCAGTTGGGGCCGTCTCTTTTTTCTTTTTTTTCTTTCTCTCTCTCTCTCTCTCTCTCTCTCTCTCTCTCTCTCTCTCTCTCTCTCTCTCTCTCTCTCTCTCTCTCTCTCTCTCTCTCTCTCTCTCTCTCTCTCTCTCTCTCTCTCTCTCAACAAATTTTCCTCCTCTCCTGATGGCAATATATGTACGCACATAGTATGCATCTTCCTTATTCCACTCCCCTCGCCACTACCCCGCTATCGCCTTCACCTTCCCTTCAATTTCACTCTGCGTCTGATACCTAACTCCCCTCCCCTTAATCACCCACAGTCACTCCTCTCCCTACCGCTCACTTCCCCTGTCAAATTATCCCCTTAAGTCTCTCCCTCGCTGGGTACTCTTCCATCTTCCTATTTCTTTTTCTACTCCCCCTCCTCGCATTTCTCTCTCCTCTATCACTGCTTCCTAGGGTACACATCTAGAGGGGTCTCAACGGGACGTCAATAGTGCCGACTTATGTTTGCTCGGAGACTCTGAGGGTCTTTGAAAGGCTTCTCACGAACACCTTTTCCACCTAACAACCCTCTCCTTTCCTCACTATTTCTTCTAAGCCCATCCTTGTGGTATCATAAAAAGTAGGTATTTTGTAGCAATATGGTGTTTGTTTATGTCCATGTGATAAAACAGCATGTGATCAGTTCTTCTCACCGCTAAAGGACGCTGATAATTCGATTAATAAAAAAAGAATAAAAACATTTTCTACATCAAGTCTGTAAGTTATTCAACACTTCAAAGGCAGAAAATACATATATTTGACTGCTGAGAAATTCTATATACAATGTTTTCCTTTTCTCTTGAGACTCCAATATTGATAAAACAGTTAAAGCTGAATAGTATAAAAAATAATAAAAATAGATATAATAATAGTAATAATAATAATGATAATAATAATAAAAATAATAACAACAACAACAACAACAATAACAACAACAACAACAACAACAACAACAACAACAGGAAGTAAATAAATACACCAATGGATCGCCTGCCTCTGTCTTCCACACCAGAGGAAGAAACTAATGATCTGGTTTTATAGATCCTGGAGAAGGTGGGTAGCAAAGTCCTATATGGGCGATAAAACTTTGAGAAGATTGATTAAAATTATTAATTTTATTGTGCAACTTTTTTTTTCTCAGAAGTTCATAATCTCACTGCTAGTATTCTTATATCTACCATCCTTAGTAAATGCAAAACGTGTACATAGCCTATTATTATTCTAGGGAGTGATAACTACTTATACAAAGACATAAATTTACGAGTCAAAATGTAGTGTATGGTAAGGAGTTATTACTGATCTCATTTTGCACTTATTACACTTAGCAATTAAATAATTCGCAGTTAATGAGCTCGCACACTTTATTTTTCTTTCTACATATCTGGATAAAATAAATATACATATGTCTTCCTAAACTGTATAGGCAACCACGATTGCGTGTGCCCATTGCCTACCGCTGCGTCCTGAGGATGTCTACACCACCATTAATGGAGATCTGATTAACTAATCTTAAACACACTGGAAACTGTCTCATCAATGCAAATGTGCTCATCAATGCAAAAGATCCCCTACACAAGTCTTGACTATGTTTAAACTTAAACTTTTTCTTTTCTTTTCTTTTTTTTCATGCAAGAAGGGCTCTGGCCAAGGGCAACAAAAATTTTGAAGGGAAAAGGCCCCACTTAAGTGTCAGTTCCCAAAGCTATGCTATACAGAGAAATCAAGTAATAGAAGATAAGTGTCTTGAAACCTCCATCTTGAAAAACTCAAGTCATAGGAAGGAGGAAATAAAGAAGCAGCCAGGGAGTTCTAGAGTTTACTAGAGGAAGAGAAGAATAAATGAGAATACTGGTTAGTTTTTGCATTAAAGAGGTGGACAAAATATGGATGAGAGAAAGTAGAAGTCTTGTGCAGCGAGGCCACATGAAAAATGCGGTAGAAGATAGCAAGAAATGCAACATTGCAGCGATGTGAGAGGCTGAAGACAGTCAGTTAGAGGAGAGGAAATGCTTTTGATTCCATCCTGTCTAAAAAAAAAAAGAGCGGTATGAGTGGAATCCCCCATATATGTGAAGCGTACTCCATACATGGACGGATAAGGCCCCTGTACAGAGTCAGCAGGTTTGGGGGTGAAAAATTGGCGAAGACGACTGAGAACACTTAACTTCATAGAAGCTGTTTTAGCTAGAGATGAGATGTGAAGGTTCCAATTTATATTATAGGTAAATAGACCGAGTATGTATAGAAGAGGGTGACAGTTGAGTGTCATTGAAGAAGAGGGGATAGTTATCTGGAAGGTTGTGTCGAGTTGATAGATGGAGAAATTGAGTTTTTGAGGCAATGAACAAACCTAAGTTTGCCCTGTCCCAATAAGGAATTTTAGAGAGATCAGAAGTCAGGTGTTCTATGGCTTCCCTTCGCTAACCGCTTACTGCCTGAAGGGTTGGACGTCTACGAAAAGACGTGGAAAAGTGCAAGGTAGTATCATCAGCGTAGAAGTGGATAGGACAAAAAGTTTGGTTTAGATAATTGATGAGTAATAGGAAGAGAGTGGGTGACAGGACAAAACCCTGAGGAACACCACTGTTAATAGACTTAGAAGAAGAACAGTGGCCACAGCAGCAAAAGAACAGTCAAACCTGAGACGAAGCTACAGAGAGAAAGGTAGAAACCTAGGGAAGGTAATTTGGAAGTCAAAGCTTTGTGCCAGACTTTATCAAAAGCTTACGATATGTCTGAAGCAACAGCAAAAGTTTCACCGAAATCCCTAAAAGAGGATGACCAAGACTCAGTAGCGAATGCCAGAAAATCACCAGTAGAGCGTCCTTGACGGAACCCATATTGGCGATCAGACAGAAGGTTGTGAAGAGATAGATGTTTAAGAATCTTCCTATTGAGGATAGATTAAAAACTTTAGAGGCAGGAAATTAAAGCAATGGGGACGGTAGTTTGAAGGATTAGAGCGGTCACATTTTTTTTTTTTTTTTTTTTTTAGGAACAGGCTGAATGTAGGCAAACTTCCGTTACATGTTGATAAACAGAGTTGGAAAAGTTTAACCAGGCAAGGTGGAAGCACGGAGGCACAGTTTTCGAGAACAAAAGGAGAGACGCCATAAGGTCCATAAGCCTTCCGAGAATTAAGGCCAGCGAGGGCATGGAAAACATCACCGCAAAGGATCTTAATTGGTACCATTAATTGGTACCATTGGTACCTTAATTGGTACTTCTTCCTCTCTCTCCACCCGGGGGGTGGAGAGAGAAGAAGAAGCCCTGAATCATCCAAGGAAGAGTTTTTAACAGAGGTTTGAAGTCAGCCTTAGAAATAGATGCGATGGCAGTAGTGCCACCAGGTTGAAAGAAAGGAGGAAAATATGAAGAAGTAAAGGCATTTTTCAATACCTTTACTTCCTTGCTTCTTTGGAGAGGTGCCAGAAGTGACGAGGGGAGTTAGATATGAAAAATTATAGTATAATTTTCAGAAATTCATCTCAGGGGTCACTTAACAAGTGAACAATATCACAGAACTCTAGGTTGTTTATATATATACTGAGTTTTGACTTATTATCACTAGTTGTGTTTTTCTGGAGTTTCATATTGCATATGAACAGTGGGCCTCCGGGAGACCTGAGTATTTTCTCATATCAACTACTTATCTCAATACCAACATTTTTTTTCTTTTTTCGTCTTATGTAAATCACCCCTTCCTTTGTACGCACGCCTGCGCGTGTACATGTGTGTGTGTGTGTGTGTGTGTGTGTGTGTGTGTGTGCGTATCACATGGACAAAGGCGTCAAGTTTCGATGAAATAAAATGTTGCAGTTCAGAATTTCGTCCCATGCCTCTTCTGATAAACAAGGCAACGCCTCTCTACTAAGACGAGAGATATATGAGGCAAGGCAGGGAAAGTTTGCAATGTTTACGGGAGCGATAAAACTGCGCCGCCCCGTTCATCATGCCACCCGCCCTCTCCCAAAGCCGCCACGGAATCCACCGGAAACCACGGCTTCCCTGCTGCCCTGCTACTTGCTCTTGCATCGCTCACTGTTTTACTTTACACCTTCTCCGTAATTCTTCTTCTACTACATCTTTCTTTGCATGCTTGTTATCTTCTATATATATATATATATATATATATATATATATATATATATATATATATATATATATATATATATATATATATATATATATATATATATATATATATATATATATATATATATATATATATATATATATATATATATATATATATATATATATATATATATATATATATATATATATATATATATATATATATATATATATATATATATATATATATATATATATCACACAAAAAACAATGTATAAGAAGGATCACCTTACACATTCTTAGCATACCTAGTTTAGTCAAAGGCTCATCAACATCTCCACCTTTGGCAGCCTGTCTTCAGTCTTTCACATTCTGGCTACTGCTCTTCTGAGCTTGTTACCTACATGCATTTCTCTGCCACAGCATCGCTACTCGAGAATTTCTACTCGTTCTCTCTCCTATTCTCACTTTAGTAATGCAAGGGTTACTCATTACTCTTCCTCTTTCATCTTTTTTACTAATAAGCATTGGAACTCTTCAGTTATCTGTTTTGCCCCTTCCTTCAACATGAAATGTTTCAAAAGACGAATATCTATAAGTATAATTTTTTTTTGTATTTGGGTTGGCAAATGAATAGGTCTCTTTTCCTACTTTATTTTGCGCACTCCAGTCAGTCTCCTTCACACGTAAAAAGAAAGAGAAAGCCTTCTGTGTCACATGCATTACTTCTCTCTCTCTCTCTCTCTCTCTCTCTCTCTCTCTCTCTCTCTCTCTCTCTCTCTCTCTCTCTCTCTCTCTATCGAAACTATATAATTAAATATCAGCTACACTATACTAGAAAACAAAGCTAATTTCCGGAAGGTTAGTTCCTTGTTAAGTGTATGTGTGTGTATGCTTGCGTGCGTGCGTGCGTGCGTGCGTGTGTGTGTGTGTGTGTGTGTGTGTGTGTGTGTGTGTGTGTGTGTGTGTGTGTGTGTGTGTGTGTGTGTGTGTGTGTTACGTACACATCGTTTATCACAGGCGGCGCCCAACGTCATCCTCAATAATAGTGTATAAATTAGGGCAAAAACTTATTTTGTCGGGATTCTGGGTGATCTCAGGTTAACCACCGCACTTTACGTGAGGGCAGGTTGTGAAACGAACAACTCTTCTTATCAGTGCGTGAACTGAAACAATTGTCACCTTATCATGGGTAGAAAAATATAGTTAATGTAATTGACAACCATCTTATTATCATAATTGTATCAGATCCCCCCCTTTTCTTTTTCCCTCACTCTCTCTGCGATGTCTCATTTCATTGTTATAGATACGTTTACCTTATGTAATTTAAGCAAGAAAGAACACAATTGCTTAACGCTGTGAATGAAAATATGATTCAACTCTAATGGAACTTTTTCTTAATAAACTTTCCAAAACTCTTCTTGTTTATCTCTCCGTTTTTCTTTAATAACTGCGAGCCAGGCGCATTCCTTACCATCTTTATTTACTTGGAACAATAAATTCTTTAAGTTATGCCTCAACGCCTCTCCTTTCAACTCCCACCCTTTCCTACCGCAGTGGAAAATAATGCTTTCGGGTGTGCGAGGAAACCTGCTTTTTCCGCGTCATAAGTTTGAGTTAGTTAATTTGACCACAGAATATAGTTTTGAGAGGAAACTGTATTTTTAGTTGTCTTCTTTGACAGCAAGGAAATAACCTTAACTTTACGGTTATTCGTGCACAACTGTAATTAACTACTCGAGTGATTACTCTTAAATGCATCATAATGTATAACAGAAGCTAAATTTTTGCCGACATTTTCCACTCTTGAGCTTCTCTGTCAGTGATGAGGAATGCTAAGACTTTGAATGACAATAACCCACTTACAAAGCAACAGCAACCCTCCGTTTGATTATGAAGGACGACAAATCCCTCATTCTCCGTAAAGGAGCATTCTCATTAAAGAGACACGTCACACGTGGCAAATGGCAAGTGGCAAGTGACACACGACACGGTGTTTTCAGACTCAAATGACATGCGGCACGTAGCCCTACTCGGTTCACAAGATGGCATCATCAGATGAAGATGAAACAACTGCTCTGATCGGTGCTATTGTCCTCCGGAGTAGACAGAAGAGATGCGTTCGATTCTGAAGTCGAATGTAAAGGTGCACAGTGTTTATGTAGTTGCAAAGTAACTACATAGAGCTCCGATTTCGAATGCTTCACTGTCTAAAAGAGGCATCTACAGGCTGCAGACGCTAGCCTCACATCTCCGTCAGTCACACTTCATAACACATGGACAGAGGAGGCAGTGTTGTCAAATGTGGCTGGCGAAAATCTATTGATCAAAATCTATTCTACATAGGTCATCAATTCTCCTTTCCTTTTATAATGTTATTTTTTAGAGTTATGAATATTATGTCAATTGTTAGTCACTGTGTGAACACTGCATGCTTAAAAAAAAAAAAATATATATATATATATATATATATATATATATATATATATATATATATATATATATATATATATATATATATATATATATATATATATATATATATATATATATATATATATATATATATATATATATATATATATATATATATAATATATAGTAATGATAAAAAAAAGTCAGGTTTCTTTTCGAGTTGGCGTCCAAGCGGCACGTGACCCATGAGTTGTGTGAAAGATTTAATTTGTTTCAACAGGTATATTTTCAACGTGGCATGCCACTTGCCACCTGCCACGTATGACCTATAAATATGGTGTGAAATTTCCCTTAAAGTCTCGTGATTGATCTAGATTTTTCGTCCTACCCAGGAACAAGCAGAGAGCCCATCCTCCAGATACTACAGTCATATGAGACTCAGATATAATGTAGCCATAAAACTAACAGCTCTAATTTTTACTTAATGACAACATAAAAAAAAAAAAAAAAAAAAAAAATCACATCCTCCGACGTTTTTTTTTTTTTTTTTTTTTTTTGTAAGGCTACAAGCCTAGCGCCCTCTTGGCCTGCGTCTGTTTGTCAACGTTCATCATTGCTTTTGCTAGAGTCTACCCTATAAGGACACATCACTTGTTATCGCCTCAGAGTAAGCTAATTTAGCGGCCACGCTTCCTGCCAGGTCGAGGCTTCTAGATATGCTCAGCCATATTTTTGAACACTGGTCTATGTCATGAGTTTGTATGTCTCTCTCTCTCTCTCTCTCTCTCTCTCTCTCTCTCTCTCTCTCTCTCTCTCTCTCTCTCTCTCTCTCTCTCTAAAGCGATAGGTAATGAAGATGTATTTTTCTGCGTATGCATAAGCACCTCTAAAACTTTCAGAGAAATTAATAGAAAGATGGTACTAGGAACTCTACCACTTTTCTAACAAGCACAGTGTCTTTCCTAATAATCAAAATATTTGTAGAACAATCTCCTGATGCAGTTTTGTTATGACAACAGCAAGAATCATTATTATGGTGGTGGCCTTGGGGTTACTAACTGACCAATACAATATTTCAGATTTTTTTAATTCTTTCATTACAAAGCATTTACAAACCATCTCGCTAAAGTTTTGTGTATGTCTGTATGAACGCATCCTCCTCCTGCACTCCCTAACGTATCCTGCCACTTTAATGCAATCAGCCAGAAAGTCACGTCCTCGCTGTGATAACCAAGTCATCTACATGCAAAAATTCTGACCTCTAAAGACCTTGATTAACATATCCAGTATGATTTTAAGGAAGAGTTGGCACGAGGCAGACAAGCCTTGTTCGTACATCAATACATAAATTGGTGTGATGCATTTTTTTTGCTGAACTGACCTTTTCTTTTTATTTATTTACTTTTTGGCTTTCCTTACACCTTTCAATTTATACTCAATCAATTCTAAACAAAAAAAAATTATATATATATATATATATATATATATATATATATATATATATATATATATATATATATATATATATATATATATATATATATATATATATATATATATATACACAAATAATAAATAAATAAACAAATCAGTAAATAAAAATAGTTTCACATCGCATTTACTGACTTCAGTCACATATTGTAAACATACGAAGCTTCTTGGGTTTGCATAACAATGCTTACTACTTTTATTACTATGACTACTACTACTATTATTATTACTCTTACTACCACTACTGCTGTTCCTGCTGCTAGTACCACCACAACAACCATTACTACCACTATTATTCTGTTCATTTAAACTTGGAACAAGCAGGCTGGCTACGAGTCTGCAAACCAAGGTTATTGCATTATGTTTATTGATGATGGTGCACATTACGCTGTTTTTTTTGCGATTACGTCGTTTATCATAATAAAAAAAAACATATCAAAAATATATTAACAATCACATAGTTTAAACCTATTACATGAAATAAACGAGTTTGAAATTACTAAATAGGCGAGTGAATGCATTGATGATGAATGTTACTCTGTGTGCATATTGACATGCGCATTTGCCTACAGCTACATTAATTTCGGTCATTATCTATTATGAAAACTAGATATATCGATATATCGATAAATGCATCTTCTCCAAAGTTCCAGACAAAAAACATTTCCCAACAGTGATGCACAGAGCGAAACCAAGGACTTTTTTTTTTCCTCTCTCACGTCCTGATAGGTGACCGAGTGACAAACTGAGAGGCCTCGGTTGAACTTGTAACTCTCATGTAGTTTGCCGAATTAGGTTTCTGCACCTCGTTAACTCGACACAGTCTAGTACGTGTTTCCATAACTGAGAAAATAATTACACATGATGAAAGTCCGGTCTTCAAATCGAAATTCTCATCAAGACTCTCTCTCTCTCTCTCTCTCTCTCTCTCTCTCTCTCTCTCTCTCTCTCTCTCTCTCTCTCTCTCTCTCTCTCTCTCTCTCTCTCTCTCTCTCTCTCTCTCTTTCCTGTGTGTGTGTGTGTGTGTGTGTGTGTGTGTGTGTGTGTGTGTATGAAATTCTATAAAACTTCACACATTATATATATATATATATATATAGAGAGAGAGAGAGAGAGAGAGAGAGAGAGAGAGAGAGAGAGAGAGAGAGAGAGAGAGACTGAAAAAAGAACCTTTCTGCTTATTTCTTAGACCTTGGCCTTCGGAACTTCATATCGAAGTCCGAAGGTACGCGTAGCTCAACAGTACTTACGAAGACTAAGCGATGTCTCTCTTTTAGGGTCTGGTATCTACCTGTCACAGAAGTAAAAGCGTGCTGCCCACGTCTTATGAGTCCCTTAACCGGTCGGGATGAGTGATACTGAGCCATACAAAGAGGCTGGAGTAGGTGAAGAGGACTTAAAAGAGGTATTAGAAAACTTTTGATCCGTTGGAACTTCACTTAGCCCGCAAGACTGAAGTCGATTTTTGTTGGGTTGATAAAAGTACTCTCAGAACTGATTTCTTAATATTTTATACTTTTTCTTTCACCGTGTCAGTAACTTCGTGTTCATATCGGGGATGAGAGGAATTGCGATCCCGGTCATTCCAATCGATTCTGCGTTGTGTTGTGGGACGCAAGGTCAAGAGGGCATTAGGAACCAAAGTAAATATCTTTTCTGGGATGAAAGTGTTGAACTTTTTACTTCCATTTTCTCCCATAGCTTAGTGGGGTTTTTTTTCTTTTTCTTTCATAACTTTTTTTTTTTCTGAATGCATTTATTGTATCTTATTTTCCGTTACACTTTGTCATAACAGATTAAGGTTCGAGTCCCGACAGTGCTCCGAATTGTGTTACCCTCCTTTCATGGTGAATGTTGAGTAACTGTTAACCGAACAATATAAAGACCTCCACACCTCTGCATCACCAATCTACCTTACTTACTTAACAATGATATTTGGCATTAACAACCTGCCTTAATAGCCACATTGTTTTGATTTACTACATAAGAACATAAGAACATAAGAAATAAGGGAAGCTGCAAGAAGCGACCAGGCTTACACGTGGCAGTCCCTGTATGAAACACACCTACCTATTTCCATCTGCTATCCCCATCCATAAACTTGTCTAATCTTCTCTTAAAGCTCTCTAGTGTCCTAGCACTAACTACATGATTACTGAGTCCGTTCCACTCATCTACCACTCTATTTGTGATGGTGATGGAAGGCTTAAGTATCTTTTGTGGGTCACCTCTCTATCATGTATAGCACGAGAACAAGCTGTATTAAACCAAGGTTTGGAAGGTTTAGGTCGAGAAAAAGAGTGAGGAATGTACGCCTCCATGCCAGGCACTATCACCTTTGTTATGCGCTCGGCACACAAAGACGGGTCTCTGACACGGGAGCCTCCTCAGGTCCCACCAACTAGCAGAGGCCAAACGCCAGAGGCACCTTAGCTTAGGGGGATCCTGAGGAGGGATTGGAGCGACAGGACAAGATACAGATATGAGATTGTGATCGGAGGAGCCCAACGGAGAAGAGAGGGTGACAGCATAAGCAGAAGGATTAGAGGTCAGGAAAAGGTCAAGAATGTTTAAAGAGCCAATTCTTATGAGGATGATCAGTGCTAGAAAAAGTAAAGCAGTAACTAGTGCAGCTGATAAAGAAGAAAATGAGGATTGGAAATGTGGCTTGCAAATGTGGGAGAAAGGAATGTGGAAGAAACAAAAAGTGAAGGGGTCAATGATGAAAATGTTGAAGAAATAATCATTTTGGAAAACCGGTAAATATTCATTACAGAAATGAATAATGACAAAATATTGGAGAGAGAGAGAGAGAGAGAGAGAGAGAGAGAGAAGAGAGAGAGAGAGAGAGAGAGAGAGAGAGAGAGAGGTGGGGGGGACGGTAGATGATAGCACGGATGGAAGACAAATTAAACCACAGAATGAGGAAAGGAATAATTATATTGATGAATGAGGTGATGAGAAAATCGAATATTAAAAAGATTTTTTTTTATAAGAGACTACTCTATGACTGAAAAATGGAAAAGAAAAATATCCCTTAACTCCCTACTAATTAATACCAGTTAATCCTGCAAAGCATATAATGAAGAAAGACGCATTAACGAACATCATTTACCCCAACACCAGGACCGGGGACAGTTTCACCGCGTGTAGTTCAGTTTCGTGAACGTTGCTTATTTTCTTGACACTGTTAACTGATGTACTTATATGTAAATGAATTAAGTAAATTAAGTAGATTTCCAAACCGAGTTGTCATCCCGCTGCATGCTTAAACTTTTTCTTATTCTTTTGGTTGCATCTACTTGCATCCTTCACCCTGTTTTGTCAAGATTCTCTCTCTCTCTCTCTCTCTCTCTCTCTCTCTCTCTCTCTCTCTCTCTCTCTCTTGTACTAGTAAAATCTGGTGCCATTACTGAGTATAGGTGACCAAAGAAATACGGTGGTAATAATCAGCTGCATTGTATTAATAAAACAAAACTATACAATGTAAATAAAGTGAAGCTGCCTGGGGTCACACGTCCACCTCCGAGTCCTGGGTGGACGCGACTGGGGTGATGTAGGGATAGTTGCTGGTCGAGTCAGGTCACGGCCAGGGCTGGCGTCCGAGACGAAGGGTTTGAGGGTTGACCTCACACCACGTGGTTGGCCGAGGCGTCAGGTCCCAGGGGACCGGAGAATAGAATGCAGGTGGCGAGGGTGTGGGCATGTGTTCCCACACCAGCACACTCTCTTTGATGACCTACAGTCCAATTACGCGTCAATATCTTTGTTTATTCATGAATAACTACACAGTTCTTTATATCCGGCTTTTGGAAAGTAAGTTGTGATAAAACATGTTTCCTGTCTTTTTTTTTTATTTATTATATTTTTTATCTATTTTTCTTTTTAACTACCACAACTTTAATGAGCATTTTTTTTTTTTTTTTCCACGCTGATAATACCACTGTAATTTTCCATGTCTTTTCATAGACTTTTAACCGTTCACGAATTAAACAGTTCACGCAGGGAAGCCACAGAACGCGTGACTTCTGAGCTCTCTAAAATTTCAGTTTTGGTCAGAGCAAACTTACTATTCTTCATTGTCTCAACAGCTCAGTTCCTCCATTTATCAACTCGACACAAACATCCATATAACTATCCCCTCTTCTTCAATGAAATTCATTTGCCACCCCCTCTTCAGCACCGGACATCCTCTGTCTGTCCTTTACTTATATTCTAAACTGAAAATTTCACATCTTATCTCTAGCTAAAACAGTTTCTCTGAAGTTAGGTGTTCTGAGCAGAGTCGTCTCCGCTCACTCCCCCACACCCCTACCCCTCTCAGCTGCTAAATTATCACGGGCCTTATCCATCCATGTATGGAGTTCCATTCACACTGCTCTTCTAGACAGGGTGGAGTCGAATGCATTTCGTATTATTGACTCCTCTCTACCTGACTGTCTTCCCCCCTCTCTCTCTCTCTCATCGCCGCAAAGTTGCATCTATTGTTATCTTGTACCGCTCTTTTCACGCTAATTGCTCTTCTGATCTTGCTAACTGCATGCCTCCTCTTTTCCCGCGGCCTCGCTGCACAAGACTTGCTGCACAAGACTCTGTTCTGTCCACCTCTCCAGTCCAAGAGTCAACCAGTATTCTCAGTCATTCATGCCTTTTTTCTGGTAAACACTGGATTCCCTGCCTGCTTCTGTATCTCCTTCCTATCACTTGAACTTTTTCAAGAGGGAGGTTTCAAGACACTTATCCTCTAATTCTGGATGATCCTTTTAAACATTTCTTTTGGAACTCTCTCTCTCTCTCTCTCTCTCTCTCTCTCTCTCTCTCTCTCTCTCTCTCTCTCTCTCTCTCTCTCTCTCTCTCTCTCTCTCTCTCTCTCTCTCTCTCTCTCTCCCTTTTTGTTAACCTTGGCTATTGCCCCACATAGAGAGAGGAAAAAACCTAGTCTTTATCATGATCGGTTCTTCTATATTGATATTTTAATTAAAACTGTCTCCTCTTTTTTATCCTTCAGCAATAACTCCAACACTTAATATAGGGTCGTTTCACATTTCACACTCCATTGCGTTATTTTGTTACTAGCAACAAATATGCGGAAATCATCTTTAAGGTTTCTTTCCTTTATTTTTCATATATCATTTGTACCATTCAGAAATACATACAAAGAAACATGTCACCGTCACTTCAGACTTCTGTCATAGCAAGTTTCCGGTCATCGCTTTTTCTAATGAAATGTTTGAGGTCGATAGCTTCTAAGGGAAGCTATCACATCGACTCACACTGACGCATTACCAGATACTATTTACTTCATTATAATGTCGCACTCTCTCCACACCTATTGATCGATTTCGCGAAATTTGTTGCGACACATTCTCCACATGCTGACGGTTAGAACTTTGATCATGCCATCAGTAGTTGCGGTAGTGAAAGGGATATAGTAGGTTTGCTTCAATCAAAAGTAAAGCTTCAGGAAGCATCTGGTTAAACCCAAAATGGCAATGCCATTGAAAATCAGTGTGCATATAAATTCCACTCCTGTTTCATGCGAATAATACCACCTTGCGGAAATTACAAGGCCATAAATTTGACATTCTATCCAACTATGAACCCTCTTCCTCCTGACTCCAAATATATCCATCCCCAGGCGCTGTTCCCATCTTGATCCCCGTAATGATCAGGCAGAACCACCACGATCAGGATAGTTTAAGTCCCTGCTCGCGTGTTCGCCCACTAATATCCCTCTGAGAGTTACTTTTCGCTTTAAATGGGAGCAAGGAGGGAAAAGGAGGAGAAATGGTAAGGTAATTTTTCCGGAAGTGAAGGAGATAATTGAGGTCGCGATTAACTAGAGTTATGGCGCTAGAAAGATAATTAGACCAGTGGAATCTGGAAATGCTTTTTTTTTTTTTTTATTATCATTATTATTTTTATGATGTAAACTTTTTTCTGAAATTGTGAAAAAGGAATAGGTAAATATTAAATTATGCGTTATCTTAGGTAACAATGAATTCATATTACTTGAATTAATTCATAGTTTCATTTCATTAAAAAAAAAAAATACCAGGTTCTTTCATGATCAGAAAACAAAGGTATATGAATAACTTTTCTGATATGTTTGCTGAATTTAACAGGGAGAATGACGGTGCCACGTAACCATAGCTCCAGAGCCATAAGAAAGAAACAACGTACCCAACCTAAGCATTGTGCAGAGAGGAGGCTCAATTTATGAAAAAAGATCCACAGGGAACAAGCAGTAGTTGGTGTTTAATTTCAATCATAAGCTAAAATATTTAGTCAAAAGCCAGTTATCACACTATTTTTTAGCCAGGTCAAGTCTTTAATATTTTTCCTATTTCTATTTCAATTACTTTACACTGAAGAGCATCAGAGCTTGCCGAGCTATCAGTACGGTATCCAGTCTGGAAGAAAACCTCAAAGGAATGGAGCACACCTCTATCCACAATAAAGTTCATAGGTTTTCCTCCGAAACATTCCACTTTTTTCTTTTATTCTTTTTTCCGGTACATATCATCCCAGCCTGAGACACCTTCGGGTATAGACGCCAGAGAGCGTATAACAATTTTGTCGAGAGACTCACAGAGAAAAGAAAGATACTACGGCAGAATTGTGAAATAAAAGAAGTCCATACTGAAAACGTGCACACTTATTTTTTCAAAAGGACAAAATTGGGAATTACTTCTGCTTTCCAAGATTATTTTATGGGGTATCTTCCGTACATTTCAGCTGATTTGAGTGGTAATGTGCCTGCAGGTACGTACAAGAAATCGACGCTTTCCATTGGTGAAATAAAAAAAAAAAAAATAAATAAATAAAGTAAAAAAAAGATGTCAACGGTGTATATATATATATATATATATATATATATATATATATATATATATATATATATATATATATATATATATATATATATATATATATTCATTATGAAAGTGACGCGGAACAAAACTTTCGGTGGAGTAAGACGTTATGCCATCACATATAACACTTAGACTGAACAATGGCTGCGCTGGTCGGTGTACTGTGGCAGCCCATTATGTATGTATTGGTATGTGCAGCCAGAGAGAGAAAGAAAGAGAGAGAGAGAGAGAGAGAGAGAGAGAGAGAGAGAGAGAGAGAGAGAGAGAGAGAGAGAGGAGAAATAGCGAAAATAAGAAAGAGAAAACAGAAGAGAAGGAGGAAGGAGAGAAAGAACGAATGAGTTGTGGGGTAGTAGCGCAGGACAGGCGTCATGGTGGGGCTTATATAAGTTTATATAACTTTAAAGTTGTCCTTCCCCAGTTAATTTCCTCTGCTTCCCTTTCTTTCAGAGAGTTGCATTTAATAGACCATATACTTGGAGAGTTGTTCTCTCTCATAGAGTTATTAGTTTTCACCTAGCCCTCAAAATAAAACCCCTATAATTTTTCCAACAAAATGTTTAATTTGGGAGAGAGTGAGACCCAGTTGAGTGTAAGAATGGGGCTCAGCCCCCTAGTTCTCCACTTCCCTCCTCCCTTTTCTTTTTTCCCTGTCCCCCATTCTGTGTTTGGCGTCCTCAGGGCGAGCTTAACAGTCCCGCGAGTCGCGAGTCGCTCACGCAGTAGCAGGCGAGATATCACAGAGGTCGGACGCATAGTTTAGTGAGGTGTTTTAAAGCGTGAATAGGGAGATCATATTGAATTTATACCTACGGGTGGGATAATACTGTGGTGCCTTATTATATTGGGTACTATTTAGGTCTTACTAGAGGCCTGGATCTGCTGAATCCAGATATTGTGCGAAAGAGCGTGTGTGGCTCTATATTTCCTGCTGCTCCTGTGGTGTGAAGTGTGACTTTATCCGCAGTCTTGTATTGTCCGGCTATCCGTTGTATTTGTGTGAGATTTTGACAGGAACAGACACCTGTTCTCTCCTTCCGTTTCTGCCGGAGGGCAGTGTATTGTTTTGGGTGGTGTGTGTATCTGGGCGTCGTATGTGTTGCGTTCTCGTTAAATGCTACTGGTCCTGGGGGCCCACAGCCGTGAGTGCGGCAGACCAGAGGATTGTATAATAGTCTGCTAGATTACAGTTTTCTACCCGCTTCCGAGGCTCCACCAGCTGTATCGGAGGTGTGGGCCTGTCTCTTGGAAGATCGTAAATAGGCTGTTCTCTGGCCAGTGCATATAAAATCTTTCTTGAACGTATGTGGTTTTGTTGTTGTGGACGGTTGTCTAAAGGGATATTGTATTCTATTCTATATGTTGTCTTTACTGTCTGTGCTTCCTAGCATGTGGCTAATTAGTTATTTCCCAGCTTGGGATATTAAGTTGGCGTTTGTTATACTCCCTTCCCTGTTGGTCGGTTAAACAGGGTAAAGACCTCTCCATACGTGATAGTAGTTGGCGAACTGTAGGTGGCTGGATTTGTCGTGTACGCCCTGCACTAGGCTGCGAGAAACACAGCCTAGGGATAAGCTGACCCGAGTCAGTGGTAGTTGTGAAAAGGGCTATATCTGGTCGTAACAGTATGTATGTGCCTACCTGTTTTTAATTAAGAACGTCGGTGGCATGCACATCACTGCCTAGCATCAGAGCCATAAAAGTACTCTTAGTCTTCGCTTTCGCAAATAAATAATATCTAGTGGTTTCTCTTTACACGCACCGAGGTGTTACATAGAAAATCTGCTAGGAGGAGGCAATAGGTGATAATTAAACCCAGTGAGGTCTAAAGCACTGAACCAGGGGGTGCTATGAACCTCTCATTAAACCCAGCTGTAACCTTACTGAACGTTTTTCTTTGTGTCTTACAACACAAGGGGTAGTCACAGCCTACCCTCTAAAGACAACTCTCTTTCTTCATACAAAACTAGGAGCACCTAATTACACACACACACCCTTCACTCAAAATTCAAAATTACCATGGCGACTCCTACACCAGCCTCGGAGTCCCCATTTGGGTAGGGGACCACAAATGCTTTACTGGTACAGACCGTAAATGTCTTGAGGGGGGGGTTTCAACTTTTTCTTCCTTAGCTTCTGCGACATTTGCTGTCTTAGATCTAATTTTCAATCTGTAGAGCATCATCTCTCCTCTACTAAACCTCATCTTTTCCTCACTGAAACACAGGTGTAAGAGGCAACTGACAGTAGCAACTTTCCTGCCCCCTCCTACTTTATCCTTATTTTCAATTAAAAGCTGGATGTTGCATCTATGTGCGCAGCAACTTAACCTGCTCTCATGACCACGCTCTTGAATCTTCCGAGTTTTCCACCATCTGGCTACGACTCCAGATTTATTTTCAAACTAGATTTATCTCTACTGTATACCTCTCGCCTAACTCCTCTGACTATAAGAAATTCTTTGACTACTTAACTTCCAAAGTGGAGCACATTCTGACTCTCTTCCCTTTTGCGGAGATCTCTATTCTAAGAGACTTCAGTGTTCACTACCAGCTTTGGCTTTCCTCTCCCTTCACTGACCATCCTGGGGAACTAGCCTTTAACTTTACTATCCTCAACAACCTAGAGCAATTGGTGCAACACCCTACTCGTATTCCTGACCGTCTTGGAGATACGCCTGACATTCTTGACTTTTCCTAACCTCTAATCCTTCTGCTTATGCTGTTACCCTATTTTTTCCGTTGGGCTCCTCCGATCATAATCTCATATATGTATCTTGTCCTCCAATCCCTCCTCAGGATTCCCCTAAGCAGTGGTGCTTCTAGCATTTTCCTTCTGCTAGTTGGGGGTACCTGAGGAGGTATTTTGCTGATTTTCCTTCGAGTGACTACTGCTTCCATGTCAGAGTTGTGTGCTGAGCGCATAACAGAGGTGATAGTGAATGGCATGGAGGCATACATTCTTCAATCTTTCTCTCGACCTAAACCTTTAAAATATTGCTTTAATGCAGCCTGTTCTCGTGCTATACATGATAAAGAGATAACCCACGAAAGATACTTCAGCCTTCCATCACCAAAATTTCATGCGCTTTATATTTCTGGCTGTAATCATGTTAAGTCTGTTCTCCAACTAGCCAAACACTCCTTCATTAATAGAAAGTCAAAATCTTTGAAGATCTAACTTTCCACGTGACTTTTGGCACCTAGTCAAAAACATTTCCAATAACTTTCCCCTACTGGTGATCTTCTGGCTCTCCTTACTTAGTCTTGGTCATCCTCTTTTAGAGATTTTGGTGAAACTTGCTGTTGCATTAGATATATCAAAAGTTTTGATAGAGTGGCACAAAGCTTTGATTTCCAATCTACCCTCCTACAGCTTCTATCCTTCTCTCTGTAACTTCATCTCAAGTTTCCTTTCTGACCGTTCTATTGCCGCTGTGGCAGACGATCACTATTCTCCTAAATCTATAAATAGTGATCCTCAGAGTTTTTGTCCTGTCACCCACTCTCTTCGTATTACATCAATGATCTTCTAAACCAAACTTCTTGTCCTACCTATTCCTACGCTGATGATGACGTCCTTTCGTAGACGTCCAACTCTTCAGGATGTAAACAGTTCACGCAGGGAAGCCACAGAACGTCTGACTTTTGATCTCTCTAAAATTTCTGATTGGGGCTGAGCAAACTTAGTATTGTTCAATGCCTCAAAAACTCAATTTGTGCATCAACTCAACACAATCTTCCAGACAACTATCCCCTCCCTTTCAAATGTACTTCTTCTACACTAAGCATCCTCGGTCAGTCCTTTACTATAATCTAAACTAGAAACTTCACATTTCATCTCCAACTAAAACAGCTTCTCTGAAGTTAGGTGTTCTGAGACGTTTCCGCCAGTTTTTGTCACTCTCCTAGCTGCCAGCTTTGTATGGGGCCCTTATCCGTCCATGTATGGAATATGCTTCATTTGTCTGGGAGGGTTCCACTCATACGGCTCTTCTAAACAGGGTGGGATCAAAAGCTTTTCGTCTCATCAACTCTTCTCCTTTAAATGACTGTCTTCAGCCTCTTTCTCATCGCTGCAATGTTGCATCTCTTGCTATCTTCTGCCTCTATTTTCATGCTAATTGCTCTTCTGATCTCGCTAACTGCATGCCTCCTCCCTTCCCGCGGCCTCGCTGGACAAGATTTTCTTCTTTCACCCCTATCTGTCCACCTCCCTGATGCAAGACTTAACCAGTATTCTCAATCATTCATCGCTTTCTTTGGTAAACTCTGGGACCTCCCTGCCTGCTTCTGTATTTCCACCTTCCTATGACTTAAACTCCTTCAAGAGGGAGGTCTCAAGACACTTATCCTTCAGTTTTTGGCTGCTTTGGACCTTTTCGGGGACCGGCATCTCAGTGGGCTTTTTTTTTTTTAATGAGATTTTTGTACCACTTGGTCTGTGTCCTTCTTATATAAAAGAAAAAAAAAAACTGTTCACTGCCTTTCAGTGGACGTTATAATTGAGCAATGATGTTTTTCAATCTTGATACGTACAATTAAGGATAGTTTACCTTGCCACTCAATTACCTGCGAAAGCATCGATATTTCATTCAGAGAGAATGGTTAATCTTACAAGGTTAAGATTTCTGGATTTCAACATGCATCTCTGCTAAGTGAAACCTTAAACCAGTTATACGTATATATCCCACAGCTACTTTTAAATTTTATGCATGCCTATCGCCTGACCGTTTGTATTTTGCTAATAAAGATTCTCTCTCTCTCTCTCTCTCTCTCTCTCTCTCTCTCTCTCTCTCTCTCTCTCTCTCTCTCTCTCTCTCTCTCTCTCTCTCTCGAAGTGAAACATCACTATATTTCCTATATTTCCAAGGAGTAATTTGCCAACGCCACGTGCTCTTCTTCAAGCCCTATCAAGGAATAGGGAAATCATCTAATCTTTCATTTTCAAGTTACCTTCACAGCGCTTTCTTTAACTTTTTCATTCGCATCAAATACATCTCATCAATACATACATTTTGTTATTCTATTTATATGAAAGATCAAGCAGCCTAATGGTCGTCATATATATATATATATATATATATATATATATATATATATATATATATATATATATATATATATATATATATATATATATATATATATATATTGCAAATCTATCAGCAACTTTAGATGCATGAAGTGAGAGCTAGTATACAGTAATTTACTGTGAAGTTTGTTACGCCTTTCCTCTTGAATGGAAGTCAGCTACTATCCTTATCACATTTCTGATCATTTTAAGTCATTATTATCCACACAGTTCCATCGCCCCAGTGACATGGGATAATATGGCAAATAGCGCCTTTCTGATCACCATATAGGAAACTAAATGCAAACAATGTTGCAGGTTTTCATAATCAAGCTTCACTTGTAGCATAAGTGTTAGGACATCAGTGTTAAGGCCGGTTAACATGAACGAGCAATTTTAGCATAAGCCTCACATTATTATTATTTTTTTTTTTTCCATCTTGGCGTTCTTCCCATGGTGTTCATGTTTCATAATAAATGCATGTAGCTAATGCGAGATACACGTGATTCTCGATCACGTGTGGCATTGTATTTGCATCAGCTATCTTTATTCTTCAGTTCTCCATTACCAAAGAATGTTTAAGGAAAGTCACTGACATTTCCTCATTGTAAGCCTACAAGCGCTGCCAATTACACATATTATTTTGGGAGTCTTACAACGCAGCACAGCATGCTTGTCTCCTTCACCAAGCAGGGATTGTCAACATTTAATCTTCACGGTCATGAATTCCTTAATAAAATTCTAGTAAAATTTTAAGGTCGAAATAACATGAATAGAGGTGGGAAAAAATTACAGGTATTTCAAGTTGCAATTTTTACATTATTAGTTTAATTTGCAACTGAAAGGTTTTTTTTTTTTCCTTCTCTTCGCTTACATTACTTGCATGTTTTCATTTTCTTTTAGACGTATCTAGTAGGACATGTTGAATGCACGCACATGTGTGGACGTTGAATGTCAAGAACAGAACAGAAGTCAAGGGCATCTAGCCTACACTTACGGCTGCGAAAGGGAACCAGCGCACCTCCTACTATGTGACATGTCTCAGTTATATGTGTGTGTGTGTGTGTGTGTGTGTGTGTGTGTGTGTGTGTGTGTGTGTGTGTGTAATATTCTTTTTACATTATTATTATTATTATTATTATTATTATTATTATTATTATTATTATTATTATTATTATTATTATTATTATTTCTATTATTATTATTATTATTATTATTATTGTTATTATTATTATTATTATTATTATTAATATTATTATTATTATTATTATTATTATTATTATTATTATTATTACTAATACTGCAACAACTATTATTATTATTGTTGTTTTTTGGTTGTCTTCGTCATTGTATATGTTCTGGATTAGTCTTGTTTAATATACTGAGTTGATATCCATTTCACCTCTTCATAAGTGTTCTGTTCATTTGCCTGAGAGAGAGAGAGAGAGAGAGAGAGAGAGAGAGAGATGGCGGGGAAGTCCTCCCTCTCCTCGTTATATCTGTCTTTAATAATTCCCAGAAAACTTATTCCACCTATTGCATAATGTACTCTTTTCCCGTCGATAGAGAGCTGCAAGACTAAGTCAGTTATCGGTAACCCAACATTGCGCTGCCGTATCTTGCCAAATTATATTCAGAAAGTTCAACACACTATATGTTAAAGTAGTTTAAAATACCTCCTTTCCTACCCAAGTTTTATTCCTACAACCAGGACTATTAATATTTCGAATATGCAGCTCTCTCTCTCTCTCTCTCTCTCTCTCTCTCTCTCTCTCTCTCTCTCTCTCTCTCTCTCTCTCTCTCTCCGCTCTTTATTGGTTTCATCAGGTGAGAGCAGAGGTGGCAGCGTGTGGCAGCCGCACCTGGAGAGGGAGGGAGACTACTGGTGGGATCAATAGATGGCGTGCAGGACTAGTTCTATTACACCTGTTTTGTTACAGTTATTGCCTTCCATACTTTTCTTTTCCCTTGTTCTGAAGTGCTGAGAGAACGTTATTCCTGGCCATGAATGATAAAATTACGGGCTCCGAATGATTAGTGTTTTCCACCTAGAGATGGAACAAGATCATTGTGTCGTGTACAATTCTTTGTTTATATTTATTGAACATTATATATATATATATATATATATATATATATATATATATATATATATATATATATATATATATATATATATATATATATATATTTACACACACACACACACACACACACAGACAAACCCGGAATTCTTCTTCATTTATTGAACTTGCAACGTTTCACCTTATGCAGAAGGCATCATCAGCCTAAAAAGTGAAACATCATTAAGTATATCCTAAAACAAAAATATAAAACGTATAAAAACACTAAGTTATAGGCAAAGCGTCTCAATTTGCTTTCCCTATACCTTAGTGTTTTTATACGTTCATTTTATTTTATTTTATTTTATTTTATTTTATTTTGTTTTATTTATTTATTTATTTTTATTTTATCTTATTTACTTTTTTTGTTTTTTTTGTTTTAGGATATACTCAATGATGTTTTGTTTACCGTTCCTCAAAGATCTCCCTAAGAGTTGGGAGATGTGTTTATTTATTTATGCTTTATTTATATATTTATTTATTCGACAGACAGCGCCATAAATCAGAAATTTTTTTGGCCCTTTACATTCGTAACCACTACATAACTTCTACTTTCGATTTAGATTAATTTCTAATATTTCAGATTTTTCTGTAACATGAGCACATCAGACCACTTTTCTGTTAGACCGAGCTTTTTCAAAGAGAACGTGGGACGATGTGCCAATATATATATATATATATATATATATATATATATATATATATATATATATATATATATATATATATATATATATATATATATATATATATATATATATATATTATATATATATATGGGAGAAGGACTTCCTACTGGCTAAACCAGAAACAAATGTGTTAATGTAAACACAGAGAAACTATACTCACTATGGTGGACACGCCAACTTATTTAAAGCTAATTACCTACGTGAAAGTTTTATTGCTAAGCAGGCACGTCCATTAACAATAAAACCAGTGTCAATTAAAAAAAAAAATGATAAAATAATAACCTCAACGTAAAAGAAAACAATAACTATCCAGCGGATATATACCTCCTTAATAAATCAAGTAAAGTACATATGTAATGACAATCACGGTAATTACTAAGTTACTTTAACATAAGCTTTTGGTAGTGGATTCCATGTCAATCCAATCTCAATTGAACCTTAATCATCTCCACCCAGGTCAAGTAAACCATTGTCAACGCAACCTCCGGACATCTGAAACCTTGGTCAACTCAATCTACCGTTAACTGATCAAACTTGTTTCATATAGTACATGTATTATGTTTTTTTTCTTTCGTCTTAGGATATGTTTTTTGCATCTCATATAATGCTTTGTTATTACCGCTTATATTGGCTATATTCTTTCTCTCTCATATTAGGTTATGGTGTTTCTCATATTTGGCTATTTTCTCTCATATTAGACAGTGTTCTTTTCCATATTACGTTATATTCTCATATTAGATTATGTTTTTTTTTTCTCTCACTAAGCTATGTTCTTTCTCTCATGTTAGACTATTTTTTTTTATATTAGGTTATGTTTTTTTTTCTCGAACTAGATTTTTTTTTTTTTTCAGAAATTAGGCGATGTTCTTTCTACAAAATTAGTTTTTGTTACACAATGTCTTTCCTAGTTTGGCTGCCTACTAAAGAAGGGGATTCATAAACACTGAAGACAAGCAATTCCTTATAATGTAATTAAATGAGCATCACTTCTTATTTGGCTGTTTTTGCTTAAGTTACATAAAGAGCCAGAATTATTTTGTGACAATATAATCATAATTAAGTCAGAAGACACCGTTGCAGGATTACTTCAAACTGTTTATTTCGCAAATTATTACAAAATGTCCTTGAGTTGAATTGACCGAGACTGAATCGACAGACGTTGAGTCAGCCATAGTTTAATATGACCGGTGTTGAGATATCCGGCACACGCTGACCTGTGTACTCGGCTGGTCGCAAAGCTGGGACAAGGAAATACAGTGGCAAGCTGGAGAATCCCACCACGTTGGCAGGTTTTAATTGGCCTGGATTGAATTGACCATGGGTTAAGTTGACCATGGACCGGGGTTAAGTTGATGATAGAGTTGACCGGGGTTACGTTGACTATGGGTTGAGTTGACCTTTAGTTGAGTTGTCCATGGGTTGAATTGACCACTGGGTCGAGTTGTCTGTCATTGAGTTGACCAAGGGTTGAATCGACCAAGGATTATTCTTTCAAAGTTGGAATATGGTTGTGAGATTTAATAGTCTGCTACTGAAGCAAGAATTAGGTGTGTGCTGGACTCGGTACACCATGCCAGTGTAGTAGATCCAAGTGATTAAGTGCGCGCGCAGCCGTTTTTCACTGCCAGACGTACGACGCATTCACTCCCAGTCACGGCAACGCACAGACGTCTTCAGCCGACATCATTCAACAGCAGCAGTAGTAGGCATGTAAGTTAGGTCATGTAATGTTTGGTTTGGTAAGGTATTGCTACACATCATTTTTGTTAGGTTAAATAATGCTAGGTTAGATTAGTGTCCTTAAGGGGGATCCAGCGTTGGCAAAGGTCCCCAGTTAAGTTAGATAATCTTACATGTCTTTTAGGATAGGTTAAGTATTACTTCACATCATTTAGGTTAGGTAATGCTAGGTTTGATTGGTGTCCTTAGGAGAGAGGAGAAGGAGCGAAACCTTCCGGTTAAGTAATGCTACTCGTCATTTAAGTTAGGTTGGGTAATGCTAGGTTGGATTAGTATCCTTAAAAGGGAGTCCAGGAAGGTCTATGCGTTGCCGTGGCCTGGAGTAAATGAGCCGTATGTCTGGCAGTGAAAATAGGGCTGCGCGCCCACTTGGTCACTTGAAACTAGCTGATCACGAAAGCCTACGACACCGTTGTTCGCCTCGCAAATGGTGCATTTTCCTCATGGCCAATGAGGTGTTTTCAGAGTTCCCAGATGTCACAAGTGGCTCAGTCTTTCAGTCCAAAGAAACTTTATTTTTTTCAATTATCGTGAATCACACTTTTTTTTTTTACTTGTAACAGTTACACATCAATACAATACGTAATACTGTTGTCGATAAAATGTAGTTGATCATTCTTGTCGTTTTAGTTCTTGGTATATGAGACAAAATAAAAATTTTATCTTAAAATTTTTGCTGCACGAAATCAAGCAGAATTGTGTTTTCGAAAAAAAAAAAAATCTACTTATGTTATAGCAACTGCAGAGCACCTGCTTTCGGTATACGAGTCTTGCCTTCGACGAAATTTATCAAGCAACATTAGAGTGCTTAACATCTCAACAGAGACCATCCCAACACGAGGACGGTGCACGGGACACTATTTCGTGTAGTATTCTAATAAAATACACTCTACTAAAATATTAAAATAAAATATTCAATTAAATTATTAAAATAAAATATTAAAATGTTTTCAACCAATAGCAGGATTTCATGTCCCGTAGTAAGACATCTCCCCCAGCATCAGAAAAAGGCGGAAAGTCCTCCCCCCGACACCGGGAAAGACACTGCTCTCGCAAGTCTCTCAAAGTGGGGCTAGTCGACCAGCAAGTGCCGCAGTCCAAGAGGACCAAATAGGCATCACATTAAGACTAAAGCCTATTCAGTCCGCGTTTGGGCTCCAGTTCGGCTATGTGTGACCGGGGCTTAACCTGCCACCCTCTCGGTCACCACAGTACGTTATAACAGCGTACTTATCTGTGTTCCAGTGGTCACTACATCATAATGGTGTGGCTAGCAAACTATTAGGGGCCAAGTGCATTGCGCTCACAAAGAAACCGTGTCATTTGTTTCCAATATGACTTGTACAAATATTGAAAGATAATTATGTGCACTTCTATGTACCAGCTCACGTAGTCAATGTCATATATATATATATATATATATATATATATATATATATATATATATATATATATATATATATATATATATATATATATATTGTTGTGCACGCCACTTTCAGTCTTCAGGCGCAGTCAGATACATACTTACCACTGCAGCAGCCCAAGGCGGTCAGCACACACTACTGGAATCCACAACTGGTGTCGTTGTTGGGTTCGTTTGGCTAGTGGGGGCGAGGCACGGCACCTGTGTGGGTTCAACAGACTGCTGAGAGGGGCTAAGGCCAACAAAACCCTGTCTCACTGGCACTGGCACTCTTGTCTTTATTGTCCGCGCCGAGCAGTACCTCAGGACACGAGGCACACTAACACGCTACAGTACAAGTAAGATTCGCACCACCGGCCTCACTCAGCAAAGCGTCTATATCGCTGGATAGCACGTCCCACCTCACAGTACAGCAGCACAGAACAGCATACTAGTCACAGCTCACCTACAGCGTCGCACAGCTGTCTCTTCCGGTGGTCCTCGCCATAACAGACCATGCAGGTGTCACACACACACCTCACTGTCAAGTATTCATTGTCTCAGACTGACAGGGCACATAATCCTCACATCATGCCCCAGAGCAGTGACGTAGTGGCAGCGGCGGGCGACTAGCGTCGTGGCGTCAGACATGGGGAGCACACTGCAGACTGTCGATGCAGGTCTTGCGTAGGCAAGAAACGGGCTCTCTCTCTCTCTCTCTCTCTCTCTCTCTCTCTCTCTCTCTCTCTCTCTCTCTCTCTCTCTCTCTCTCTCTCTCTCGTGGAATTCACTTCTAATTGGCATCGCAGCGTGGCGTAGGCGGGGAATGGGCGCTCTCTCTCTTTTGGGGATCGCCATAAGTCCTTATATAATGTCGGTCTCTCCGTGATTGGCCAGCACGCTGCTGCTCTCCTGACCAATCACCTTCTATGCCACTTCCGGTCTCTCCAGGCTGCCTCAGCTAGCAGCTGCTGCATCACTGCCAACGCCTATCTTCACTACCTTGCGGCACAATGCTACCAGTCACCCCCTTCCACAACAATATATATATATATATATATATATATATATATATATATATATATATATATATATATATATATATATATATATATATATATATATATATATATATAATTTTTTTTTTTTTTTTCCTGAATTTGCTACATAGCCTTAGAACATAATGTGTTTACACACACACACACACACACACACACACACACTCACACAGAAATAATAAAAAAAAACAAATCATGATGTAATGATGGAATATTGGTGACTAGTTGGTTTAGTGATGTAAACTAACGTACAGACGCCTATACAGAGTTGCCGCACTGTCCTATAGCCTTTTTAAGTTATGGCAACTCCTTCACCGTGACTTAATTATGAAAAGAAGACTATTGTTGTGATTGTCATTTCTTATATACTTCATTTGATCTCTAAAATCAAAATATATCCTTCAGTATTTATATAAATTCTAGGATCCCTCGAATATTTTTAACTTGAAATTTATCTTTTCATACAAATTTAGTAAATAACAGTTCTAAGTTGTTCACAGCACACTTAAGCACTACATAAACCCTCGCATGATGATAACCAAGTGTGAGTAACTGTCATGACGTGTTAATAAAATATAGAATGTCTCGTGATGAAAAGTCACATATTCACAGAAATAAAAGATCAAGCCATTCTAAATAAAAAATATACTATGATCAAATTATCAAAACACCATGGTTTAGAAGACATTTATACATGAATGTGCATCAATGAACGTGGCTGCACACGGGCCGTCGCTCAACGTTCAGCTTATCGCCTTTTCTTTACCTCATGGAGTTCGTTTAGCTATTACTTGTTACATTGATACATTGGGTCCTTGAATTTACATCTTTTCTATACTTACGAAAATCTTGATGTTTAATCAAGTAACATTCTGAAGATGGCATCGCCTGCCATTGCTGCCCTCCTCTATTTCCTCTTAAGTCCTAATCCATGGCGCTAAGGGCATTTGACCATTGAAGATTATCGACTTAGATTGATATGTTCTTCAGTTTCTGTCAGCATGCGACTTTCCTCACGGAATACCCTGCAAGTATATTATATATAATAATGTTCTTATGGTCATATTAATTCATCAGCTTGTCATTAATCATAACAATACATACATGTCTTTTGGGCATCTTATCTCTGGGCACTTGGTGACAGTTCGCTAGGCCACAGTGTTACCGCAGATATAAATTCGTGACTTAGTTTAGGATAGTTACGCACTTAAAAATGCCGAAATATGTAAGCAAATGTACAGTAGAACAAGATATACACTTAAACGTGCATTTACTTGTGTGTATATATATATATATATATATATATATATATATATATATATATATATATATATATATATATATATATATATATATATATATATATAAGGAAATAAATATTTAAAATACTGTAGTAGTAATCATTTGAACTTACTAAATTTAACAACCTAAGCTATTTACTTTTTTTTTCACTAAATTCCTCTAAATTTGCTTTACACATAACATGTTGCCGAGTCAAGCCTCTTCAGAAAGGTTTGCGTGTGTTTTGTAGATTACAAAGCACACTGTTCTGAAACTATAATTTACACGAATCAATCACACACAGCAGTCTAGTGTTCACTAATCAGCTATTCACACCCTATTTAGCAGTAAAGGCGTCAATGTCTATGAATCTGATTATCGTGAGATTTATGAGTAAATTCAACTGTAATTGTAACAGGTATAATATTAATAATGCCCAGGTTTTTTTTTTTTTTTCGTGAATGTGCCGTAAATAGAATTATGAATACGAACCCGATCTCAAAAATGGTTAAAATATACATTTGCATATGCACATATGAAAATGCATAATTTTTTTGGCATATTCATAATCTTCATAATCGCATTTCCAAAAGAAAATTAGGTAACTACTTTTCGTTACCTTTATTCACCTAGAATAACGTTTAGCTACTTACTTAAACTACAGTTTATTAATTGAAAGTAGTGAGCTTTCCAGAAAGCCTTAGACTTTAAGATAACAGTAAACAGCTAGAATGAAAAATAATCTATTATCAATAAGAAACTAACGTAACTATCAAGCATACAGTGGATATCAAACACCAAATACACACACACACACACACACACACACACACACACACACGTCCTGCCACCCCCGCAGGGAGTTTTTTCGGCGGCACAGCTCCAGCCACTTGGTAACTACTTGCCCGCACGGTGGCAACTGCCTTCAGGCCCGAGGCGGCCTCAAGTCTTGCGCACCATGTAGGATGCGTCGCTGCCTCGAGGCTGGTTTAGGTACCAACTCATCATCAAGCAGCCAGCCACCTGATGCGGACGACCTCTTCTGTCACATGTGCAAGCATGTCAACTACCGGAAGCAGACCATTTCCTGCTCCCAGTGTGACTACACTCACAACCTCACTTGCATCGGCATCGCGCAAACCCAGGCCACCCAGCTCCTAACCTGGCACTGTGATGCCTGTCTTTGCACCGACCATCTACGTGATACAGTCCACGACCACCCCGGGGATAACCAAACGCCACCCGCTGGCATGGCAGGACATGGCATGCTGCAGCAGGTCTCCCGCAGACACCGCCATAGCATCACCTTTTTAATTAGACTTATCCGGTGCCGTCACTGGCGCTCTTGAGCAGCGTTCTCCCCTCACATGGTGGCGCCTCCTTTCCTTCGCTTATGAAAGTCCCCTCGCTAAGACAGTAGACACATTGCCCTCCATGAAGCCGACTCTCGCACCAGCACCGAAGCGACATCAGGGACAAGCGAAGATGGCCTCACCAAAAAAGTCATTAGGAAATGCGCCGACGGAGATATTCGCGCCGCCTTCTGTCTCCTGATGACCTCGGACTACGTCAGTCCGTCTAGCGAAGAGGTCATCGATGCTTTCCGCGCCACACATCCTCCGCCTCCCTGGACGACATCCTCTAAGAGTTCCCTGACGTAGACTAACATCGCCTCTCGGTTGTGAAAGATATGTGCTGGCAGATATCAAGGCCACGCCGGGTGGCGACCTTGGACGGTGTACGACCCCTTCACCTAAGCCAACTAATTACAGGACCCACCACTGAGGAGGACACGGGCTGCTTAGCTTGACTGACTGAGCTTTGCAATTGTACCATCGCCGGGAACATACCGAGCACGCGAAAGAGGCATTTTTCGGCGCCAATCTTACCACCATCAAGAAAAGGATGTTAACGTATGGCCCAATGCAGTCGGTTCCGTCTACCGACCACTAACGTCCAAGCTCCTGGCCAAACGCATGTCCTCCACCTTGGCTGCCGAACTTCAACCCGTTCAACTGGGTATTGGCGTACGAATGGGCTGCGAGACGTCAGTCCACGCTGTTTTCAACTATACTGATTCACATGTTAAACCCCAGATACACCTATCATCAAGCTGGACCTCACCAACGCCTTAAACACTGTCTACATATCGGCAATTCTCCGCCAAGTCATCCGCCGCGCCGGTGTTACAAGCATACTCACAGCCTTCACCACTCCACTTTGGTCCCAACCGTCTTTGGTCATGTCGTGGCATGCAGCAAGGCGACTCTCTGGGCCCGATTTTATTCGCCCTCGCGTTGGACCCTGTCACACACACACACACACACACACACACACACACACACATATATATATATATATATATATATATATATATATATATATATATATATATATATATATATATATATATATATATATATATATATATATATTACAGTATTGAGGGCTCCGCTAAACTCAGGTATTTTGCACGAGAGAGAGAGAGAGAGAGAGAGAGAGAGAGAGAGAGAGAGAGAGAGAGAGAGAGAGAGAGAAGGTGGTTAAGCATCCACTGTGTAGCCAAGGCATGCATTCTTCTCACGTACATTTTCGTGCGTAAAATGGCTACTTAACAACACTACCTCTACAAGTATTATCTTAACTATACCTCATGTCAACAGTAATGTGTACATATATTGTTATTTTGCGATAAATGAACACAAAGTCTATATATATATATATATATATATATATATATATATATATATATATATATATATATATATATATATATATATATATATATATATATATATATATATAAAGTCTTGGCAGGATCAAGGTACTTCTACAATATCAGAGGCGGAATATTCAAGGAAAAAAATTGTAAATAAACCCACCGGAAACTAAACATAACACGAAAATGCTGAAATTACTCGTATATCACAGTGAAAAAGGCACCCATGGATTGAATCACAATGTTATAAGGAAAATACATTATGAAAATTATGAAACCTATAGCTGATAACAAGCAGATGATTGAGTTTTTCATAGTAATATCCTAACAGTTTCACTACTGAAAACAAGTGCAAAATGATGTCGGCAAGTTTAACAATGCTAGAAGGTTACGGATATGCAAAAATTGCTAATAAGTAGGATAACAAACACATCATTCATACATCATTTCTAATATTTACTTGTAATACACACACTTCACTGAGAAACACTGAGAAGTCAGCGGTCCAACGTCTGTTACCAATCGTGTCGCTCCTCCTACTGGTGACGTATTGATCCAGCCACCCGGGCGGCCACTAGAGGCGGACAAGTGTGTGGGCCTCCCGCTCCTTCCTGTTCGTCCCCAGAGGCACTTCTCTTTACGCTAAGTTTTCGTCCCCCGCTGAATCAACACATTGCTTCTTGTGCATATATGCTTTTGTTTTTTGTTTTTTTATTATTTTAGTCTGCTTGCTATTTGTATAATGTCTCCCTTACTTAAAAACAAAATCCGTTTTTCTCTCACATGATATATATATATATATATATATATATATATATATATATATATATATATATATATATATATATATATATATATATATATATATATATATATATATATATATATACTCGTATATATATATATATTTTTTTTTTTTTTTTTTTTTTTTTTTATGTAGGAGGGACACTGGCCAAGGGCAACAAAAATCCAATAAGAAAAATGCCCCCTGAAATGCCAGTCCCCTAAAAAGGTCAAAGCTGTAGTCAAAACTTGATGGATAAGTGTCTTGAAACCTCCTTCTTGAAGGAATTCAAGTCATAGTAAGGTGGAAATAAAGAAGCAGGCAGGGAGTTCCAGAGTTTACCACAGAAAGGGATGAATGGTTGAGAATACTGGTCAACTCTTGCGTTAGAGAGGTGGATAGAATAGGGGTGAGAGAAAGAAAGTCTTGTGAAGCGAGGCCGCGGGAGGAGGGGAGGCATGTAGTTAGCAAGATCAGAAGAGCAGTTAGCATGAAAATAGCGGTAGAAGACAACTAGAGATACAACATTGCGGCGGTGAGAGAGAGGCTGAAGACAGTCAATTAGAGGAGAGGAGTTGATGAGACGAAAAGCTTTTGATTCCACCCTGTCTAGAAGAGCAGTATGAGTGGAACACCCCCAGACATGTGAAGCATACTCCATACATGGACGGATAAGGCCCTTGTACAGAGTTTAGCAGCTGAGGGGGGTGAGAAAAACTGGCAGAGACGTCTCAGAACACCTAACTTCATAGAAGCTGTTTTAGCTAGAGATGTGATGTGAAGTTTCCAGTTCAGATTATAAGTAAAGAACACATCGAGGATGTTCAGTGTACTCGTAGAAGAGGGGGACAGTTGAGTGTCATTGACGAAGAGGGTATAGTTGTCTGGAAGATTATGTCGAGTTGATAGATGGAGGAATTGAGTTTTTGAGGCATTGAACAATACCAAGTTTGCTCTTCCCCAATCAGAAATTTCAGAAAGATCAGAAATCAAGCGTTCTGTGGCTTCCCTGCGTGAAGTGTTTACCTCCTGAAGGGTTGGACGTCTATGAAAAGATGTGGAAAAGTGCAGGGTGGTATGATCAGCGTAGGAGTGGACAGGACAAGAAGTTTGGTTTAGAAGATCATTGATAAATGATAAGAAGAGAGTGGGTGACAGGACAGAACCCTGAGGAACACCACTACTAATAGATTTAGGAGAACAGTGACCGTCTACCACAGCAGCAATAGAACGGTCAGAAAGGAAACTTGAGATGAAGTTACAGAGAGAAGGATAGAAGCCATAGGAGGGTAGTTTGGAAATCAAAGCTTTATGCCAGACTCTATCAAAAGCTTTTGATATATCCAAGGCAACAGCAAAAGTTTCACCAAAATCTCTAAAAGAGGATGACCAAGACTCAGTAAGGAAAGCCAGATCACCAGTACAGCGGCTTTGCCAGAACCCATACTGGCGATCAGATAGAAGGTTGTGAAGTGATAGATGTTTAAAAATCTTCCTGTTGGGGATAGATTCAAAAACTTTAGATAGGCGGGAAATTAAAGCAATAGGACAGTAGTTTGAGGGATTAGAACGTTCACCCTTTTCAGGAACAGGCTGAATGTAGCCAAACTTCCAGCAAGAAGGAAAGGTAGATGTTGACAGACAGAGCTGAAAGAGTTTGACAGGGCAAGATGCAAGCACGGAGGCACAGTTTCGGTGAATAATAGGAGGGACCCCATCAGGTCCATAAGCCTTCCGAGGGTTTAGGCCAACAAGGCCATGGAAAACATCATTGCGAAGAATTTTAATAGGTAGCATGAAGTAGTCAGAGGGTAGAGGAGAGGGAGGAGCAAGCCCAGAATCGTCCAAGGTAGTCTTTGGCAAAGATTTGAGCGAAGAGTTCAGCTTTAGAAATAGATGTGATAGCAGTGGTGCCATCTAGTTGAAATAAAGGAGGGAAGGAAGAAGAAGCAAAGTTATTGAAGATATTTTTGGCTAGATGCCAGAAGTCACGAGGGGAGTTAGATCTTGAAAGGTTTTGACACTTTCTGTTAATGAAGGAGTTTTGGCTAGTTGGAGAACAGACTTAGCATGGTTCCGGACAGAAATATAAAGTGCATGAGATTCTGGTGATGGAAGGCTTAAGTATTTTTTGTGGGCCACCTCTCTATCATGCATAGCACGGAAACAAGCTGTGTTAAACCAAGGTTTGGAAGGTTTAGGTCGAGAAAAAGAGTGAGGAATGTACGCCTCCATGCCAGACACTATCACCTCTGTTATGCGCTCAGCACACAAAGACGGGTCTCTGACACGGAAGCAGTAGTCATTCCAAGGAAAATCAGAAAAATACCTCCTCAGGTCCCCCCAACTAATAGAGGCAAAACGCCAGAGGCACCTTCGTTTAGGGGGATCCTGAGGAGGTATTGGAGGGATAGGACAAGATACAGATATGAGATTGTGATCAGAGGAACCCAACGGAGAAGAAAGGGTGACAGCATAAGCAGAAGGATTAGAGGTCAGGAAAAGGTCAAGAATGTTGGGCGTATCTCCAAGACGGTCAGGAATACGAGTAGGGTGTTGCATCAATTCCTCGAGGTCGTGGAGGATAGCAAAGTTGAAGGTTAGTTCACCAGGATGGTCAGTGAAGGGAGAGGAAAGCCAAAGCTGGTAGTGAACATTGAAGTCTCCAAGAATGGAGATCTCTGCAAAAGGGAAGAGGCTCCACTCAGAGCCTCAGAATGTGCTCCACTTTGGATGTTAAGTAGTCAAAGAATTTTTTATAGTCAGAGGAGTTAGGTGAGAGGTATACAGCACAGATTAATTTAGTTTGAGAGTGACTGTAGTCATAGCCAGATGGTGGAAAACTCGGAAGATTGAAGAGCGTGGGCACGAGAGCAGGTTAAGTCATTGCGCACATAAACGCAACATCCAGTTTTGGATCGAAAATGTGTGTGTGTGTGTGTGTGTGTGTGTGTGTGTGTGTGTGTGTGTGTGTGTGTGTATGTATATATATATATATATATATATATATATATATATATATATATATATATATATATATATATATATATATATATATATATATATATATATATATATATATATATATATATATATATATATATATATATATATATATATATATATATCAAGACTTTCTATGTACTCTTATCCCTATTCGATCCATTATATTAGTGTAAGCCTTAAATTCATTCTTTCATGCTCTCCACCAGTAATTCCGAAACTGTCGGTCAAAGTCCGTGTTTCCACTTTCCAATGACTTAAACTGTTTAGAAGCTTCTGCAGAGCTAAA
>NC_087165.1:18836011-18903511 GCF_035594125.1 Scylla paramamosain
TTTTGTAGCCTAGTCACCAATATTTCGGGGATTAGGCTATAGCTGGTGAATAATGTGATCTGTTCACAATTTCTACCCCTAGCTGGAAATAATTTGCTACATAATGTTTATGTATGCATAGATTGTTGGTTTATGTTCAGTTACTTTTTGCTTCAACAGTATGGTTTCAGCTGCAAGTGATTACACAACTACTACAGACGAGGACAGTATTGGCACCAGCATTCAAGAACAAATAAGGAAGAAATGAGGAGTGAAGACTGGTGCGAAAAGAAGCAAGTACTTCAAAAGCTCAACTAATTAAAAAAAAAAAAAAAGTAGAGAGAATCATAACAACAGCTGAGAATGATGCCGACTTGAAAAGCTGTTACAGAAGCCAACGGTGTCCCTGTTTCAACTGCAAATGGGGTGGCCACGGAGAGCAAATGAACCAGCAAAAACCCGCGGTTGTTTTCGCCACGCAAAACTTCGCCCAGAGCACAGTAACAAAATAGTACAGTAGTATATGCAGGAAAACCCACTAAAGCAGATTGCTGTCAAGTTTGTCAATGAAACTGGCATCACTATTAGTATAAACACACTTGTGAAGTGTCTCGATACTCAGTTGTACACAACGAAGAAGGTAGTGCCATAACCTATCTCTATGAACTCCGAAGAAAATAAAGAAAAACGAAAGAAATGTGTTGAAAAAATAATGAACAGAACTGGACGAGGGAAAATTGTCGTGTACATCGATTAAACAAATGTGAATCTCTTCCTTCGACGACCGTAGGATCGTGCATAGAAAGAAACTCGCTGCTTAGTGAAAAGTCCTACACGGAAAGGAAAAACATTCACATCATTGGTGGAATTTCACAGCATGATTTGATCTACTGGAAACGCAGAAGGGAGAGCTGCTATAAGGATGACTGTCATGAGCAGTTGCAACGAATACTCAGCACATTTGATGAACCCCTCGATGGCACTTTTGTTTGTGATAATGCACTTGTTCATACTGGCCTTGAGAGAGTGTTATTAACGAGTAAGAATTCTACGGTGTCGAGATCCTACATCCAAGCCCATATAGTGCCCCACTGTATCCCACAGAGCATCGTGAAAGCTGCTATGAAACGCGATCTTGCAGCTAATTTTACTGCTATGATGGACATTCTACTCTTGGTATGACTTTTTTTTATTTTTATTTTTACTTATTTTTTTAATGTAAAATTTTCTTTTTACTTTAAATTTTTTTTCCCTGAAAGTGTAGATGTTGTTCCGTCGTTCAAACAGAATGTTTTTTTTTTTTTTCATATGTAACTAGAAATTCATTTGAAGCATGGAAATGTGAAAAGAGGAAGATGAAATTAGCAAGGTAAAAACTGGACTAGGCTATATTTTAATTTCTTGAAAATTCCCCCATCCCCCCAAAAAAAATACTCATATTACTCAGAAACCGGTGGTATATATATATATATATATATATATATATATATATATATATATATATATATATATATATATATATATATATATATATATATATATATATATATATATATATATATATATATATATATATATATATATATATATATATATATATATATATATATATATATATATATATATATATATATATATATATACTCTTTCCTGAAGATTTGCAGCCTGCCATTTCTATCAATTGTTACCCGAAAAATAGATCACAAAGCTGAAAACGGCAATGCGGTGAATGATGAGCAGTTGTGATACTGATAGTTATGATAGTAAAAGCCTTGAATGTTAAAACGTGTGTGTTTGTGTGTGTGTGTGTGTGTGTGTGTGTGTGTGTGTGTGTGTGTGCTGCTAAAATTAAATAAATGTTTTTGAAAGAAAACATTAAAATATCTTCAACTGATTTTGGAAACACTGCAGGAATGTTATAATAGTAAATACGTAAGTATATATCGGTTGTGTGTATTAGTTTGATAGAAGCGTCTTTCATCCTTGTTCTTAAGAATATTTTGTAACAAGTATAACAACTTTGCAATACGCGAACGCCTGTGGTTTCTACACCGTTTGTATCACTGTTAGATGTAAGCTTCTTATGGCTTTTGCTACTTAAAATTCGCATCATAAAGTCTTAATGTATAGGCTAGAAGCGTTTAGATTATATTATGCTTATCACCAATGGGAGCAAAATTAATGTTCATCGCAGGAGATAGCTATGATGTATTTGTAATAGTGATAAATAAGAGATTTATCGAGAGAACGTTCCAGAATATCCTCTGACATTGTATTGACAACAAAGGTAAAAGGAAATATTCACAGCACATTCCAGACTTTATCACACAATCAAAAAAAAAAAAAAAAAAAAAGAAAGAAAGAAAGCAGCGTCCAGTATACATACATAAAGATAATTAAACATCTGAATGCGTTGTTTGCTCTGGATTTTTTAAATCGTTAGATGAGCATCACCACCACTGGGATTTTCTCCTTCGCCTTACAGTTATTTTGCCCTCAGCTGTTTATTCAACCCCTTTAACAAAACAGAAAAAGACATCGCATTGTTTCGGGAAACAAAGGAGCACTGCCTTTCCATTTGGTGGTCTTTTCTTATGTAAATAACCACTTACCCCTCTGTCTCTCATACATTTTTTTTTTTTTTTTTTTTTTTGCCAAAAAGTGAGCTGTTTCAGAATATTTGTTTATGACGGGTAATGGAACCCCGCTAGCAAAGTAATTAACGATAACAAGAACAATTTCATACAACACTAAAAGCAATAATATCTCCTGCTCTTGTTGTTGTTGCTGTTGCTGTTGCTGCTGCTGTTGCTACTGCTAATAATAATAATAATAATAATAATAATAATAATAATAATAATAATAATAATAATAGGCTACTACGTGCTGCTGCTGCTGCTGCTGCTGCTGCTGCTGCTGCTGCTGCTACTACTACTACTACTACTACTACTACTACTACTACTACTACTACTACTACTACTACTACTACTACCAAAGCCTATCTTTTTAGTCTACTATAACTTCTATTTCTACTACTATAACCACAATTTCTACTACCACTAGTACTACTACTACAAAAACAACAACAACAACAACTACTACTACTACTACTACAAAAGTATATATAGTCTACTACTAATACTAATACTACTCGTGCTGCTTCTGCTGCTCCAACTGCTGCTGCTACTACTACTACTACTACTACTACTACTACTACTACTACTACTACTACTACACCATCGCCATCACCACCATTACTGCTACTACTGTTAAAACTACTGCTGCTGTTAGTTATTGCTGCTACTGCTGCTCTCCACGTCACCCGAGGAACAGGCTGCAGGACATTTCTCAGGTTGAAGAGCGCTCTCACTGCTTGAGGGAGGAAGAAGATAAGAGGATGAACTCCGTGCCTGGTATACCAGCAGAGTTACTTCATCCAGTTCTGTGACGCAAACAATAAAACCTTTCTTATGCCACTGGGAACAGATACGGTATCATGAAAATGTCATCGTTTCAATAAAGAACGGAGAGTTTTTAATATGTTATGTGTAGGGTAAATTATTAGAAAGAAGTGAGAAGCAAAATTGGAAGTGGGACAGAGTCCAGTGCAGCGGAGAGGTCCTGCCGCTGAGTAGGCTGCCCTAGTTGTTTTAATATCCCCCCTCCCCCTAACTCTCCTTTTGAGCACCATGTTGGGAGTGCTATTGTTTGAAAGATTAGAAAGTAATGAATATCTTGCCACAGTCAAATTGTCACTAGCCCATTCAGGGAAGTGCAGCAAGCAAAATTAGTAAAGTGTCATTGCTGTTCTCAGCGTGTGGGGGACGGGGCGAGGCATGGTGAGTCATCCCCCTGTCCCTCCCCCGTCCACCCACCTCCCGCAGCCGAGTGCAACCGCTTTTGTTTCCGTCCCCTCGCTAGTCGGTGACCAGTGCCCACAGATATTATACGTACGAGAGGAAAAGCAAGGCAAGGCACGGCGACAAAGGAGGGGATACAAATTAGAGGGATTTTAGTTTTATCATACATTATTTGCTTGCTGAAGCAGTAGTCCCTGCTGATATAGGAAAGCGGTAGGAGCCTCCCTAAAGCCTGCTTGTGTTGTGGCCCCCTGAACCTTGATATAAATATTATCACCGACTCCCTGGCTTTGTCCGGATATTTGGCGTAGTGAAGAGAGGTTAATAAGCTCTCTCCTTTTGTCTGTGGGCTGTTTGTTCTTGTATCTGGCATATTTTCGTTGAGTTGTTAAATGTTACTGCGTTCCAGTGTTCTTTTGGGGACTCTGTGATTAGAGGATAACTGTCTGCTTCATCTCCGAACTCTGTCAGCTTTCGGTGGCTGTGGTTTGTCTTCCGAAAAGTTGTAGATGGTATTGCTTAGCAAAAGGAGAGAGAATATTCTATGGATGTGGGAGGTTTGTCTCAAGAGAGACAAACTTTTGTAAGTCATGACCTCACACTACATTATGGCATTGTACCAGAAAACAATGATGTGTTCGAAGTTGTGATGCCGGTCCCCGAATAGAGTCGAAAGCGGTAGTCAAAAAATTACAGGACAAGCGTCTTGAAACCTCCCTTTTCAAGGAGTACAAGCCATAGAAAGGTGGAAATGCAGAAGCAGGGAGTTACTGAGTTTACCAGAGAAAGGATGAATGATTGACAATACTAATAAACTCTCCTCTTGCATTGGAGAGGTGGACAGAATAGAGGTAAGAGAAAGAAAGTCTCGTGCAGCGAGACTTCAATTACTTCAATTACTTCAATTAAATTAAATACTCAACGCACACTTGTCGTCTCTCTTCTGAAAAAAAAAAAAAATGATAAAATCACCAATAGAGGAATTACAGTATCTTCAATTTCTCGATGAAAGTGATTTGAAGTGTCCTAAATCAACGTTATCTGTATGTTTTTTTATTTTTTTTATTAAAAAATTTACTGTGTCACTTCAAGGAAAACTATCATCCTTTAATAATCAGTGAAATATTCTGATCAGACTCTCGCTAGAATTTTACTCTAAGTTATATGATTTAAAAGAGTATGCCTTTTTTTTTTTTTCTTCTTACATTTTATTTTTACTGCATTTTGTTAGGTCAATGACAAATATGTTATTGACTAACTGCTGGATCGGACAACAATAATATATCAGGAGTTATCAATATTATACAGTGGTGATGTTCTATCTGTGGTGGCTGCAGTCTTTCTATGTATATGGAATGGATAGACTTTTCAGCATCCCTTTATATATATATATATATATATATATATATATATATATATATATATATATATATATATATATATATATATATATATATATATATATATATATATATATATTTATTTATTTATTTATTTATTTATTCATTTATTTATGTTGAGTGATTTCAAAATTTGTTTCATGTCATTTTGAAGGATGAAGGTTGCTTAATTACTTAAAGAAATTGCATCCTTATAATGTCAAAAAGTATTTACAAACAGACGATACATACTGCACTTGGTTTAGTACAATACATAAAAAATGAATAAATAAAAAATAATAATAATAAATCTATTAACACTTAATTTTATTTAGATCACACAGCAATGATGTGGCAAGTTATAATAACGGGAAGAAAGAAAGTTGTTACCTATAAATAAACTATCTCTTATTTATGTACGTATTCACTTATTTATATTTATTTGTTTATTTATTTATTTTATTTATATTTTATTTTATTTATTTATTTATTCATTTATTTATTTATTTATTTATTTTATTTATTTACTTATTTGTTTTATTTATTTATTTATTTATTTTATTTATTTATTTTTATTTATTTATTTATTTTTCTTATTTATTTATTTTTTTTTTCTTTTTTTTTTTTCTTTTTGCAATCTTACTCTTATTCTATTTTTTGCCTAGCCAGCAGTGACCCACCTGTCAGCGCCCTTCACCAGTTGTGCTCCAGTCCATGGCTGGCTTGGTCGCCACGGTTGTGACCTCGAGGCCAACTTGCTGCCTTATGAAAATTGGAAATTGAAATTGGATTGCCGATGGTATACATACGTAGTAAGAAAGTATACTTTATATTTCATGCCTCATAATATATAAATATATTCATCTATCTATCTGTCTATCTATCTATCTATCTATCTATCTATCTATCTATCTATATATATATATATATATATATATATATATATATATATATATATATATATATATATATATATATATATATATATATATATATATATATATATATATATATATATATATATATACATACATACATACACACACATACATGCTTCAAGATGTAGCTCAACCAATACAGTAGAACAAAAAGAAAACTTGCTCACGAACTCAGTAGGGAAACTTAGGACAGGAAATCAGAGTAGTAAATGATGAAATAGAAAACTTAAGAATAAAAAATCCTATGTAATGGTACATTATTTTTTTATTTATTTATTTTTTTTCTGAAAGGGATATATGAAAGCTAACGTCATACATTTGGGCGAAAGTGCAGTGTCTGAATCGCTAGTGAAATGTATTTCCTAAGTAAATATTGAAGGAGCACAGCGCATTAAGAGACTTACAATACCCGGGTGCTCATTAGGGACCATTAGCGTGTGGGTCTTTGTGGACAGTGTTGACTCCTTCCTTGATGAAGAAGCAAGAGAAGGAAGGCCGCTGCAGGGGGATGACATGCTAAGGAATGTCGGGAGAAGAGTAGCTACCTTTTTTTTATTTTTACGTATATATATATATATATATATATATATATATATATATATATATATATATATATATATATATATATATAGATATAGATATAGATATAGATATAGATATATATATATATATATATATATATATATATATATATATATATATATATATATATATATATATATATATATATATATATATATATATATATATATGTAAAACTTTACAATTTCACATTGACCTGCGTTGTTAATAACGGTGGCAAATATATTGATTGGCCGCCTTGTTATCCCATACCGGAAACACGCTGTACGTAAAGCGTTTGATTCTACAACTAGATTAAGCTGTGCATGTATATACATGAACATCTGTGCATTTGTTGTGATCTAAGGCGGATCCCATGACCGAAGCCCTTAGGGTAGCCAAAAGAAAGAAGCGAGGGAAGGAAGCAAGGGGATTTGTATGTATACTTTTTTTTTTTTTTTTTTCAAGGAAACAGATAAATTGCGTTTTCCTATGTTGCTTTAGCAGTGGGACCAAAGGTTACTTAGGATGCTAATTAGTGAGAGTGTATTAGCTGGTTAGATTAACGAGTCCATCTCCGCGCAAATTGCTTTCCTCTGTGGCACGATTATACACGCCCAGGGTGCGCACGCCTCTGCCCTCTCCACTCATTAACACGATATTAGTTCACACACAGCATCCCTCTTTCGTTCTTTTTTGCACGTAAAACTGAATTACAGCAGACTTTACGTTTATCAACTTAAATCCATTTTCGCCATAAAATTGTAGGAATATTCTTTCTTTCTTATCCGTATGACTCTTGTGCTTGTCTATATGAAGAGTTTGAGAAAACTACCAAGCTATTTGCTGTTAGCCTGATTCGGGTAAGTCTCTCTCTCTCTCTCTCTCTCTCTCTCTCTCTCTCTCTCTCTCTCTCTCTCTCTCTCTCTCTCTCTCTCTCTCTCTCTCTCTCTCTCTCTAACCATAATTGGAAAAAAAGTATTTCCCTGCTTACCATCATCGCGTAACTCAAGTCAGCGAAAGTCGCCTTGCAATGGTAGTAGTTTGTATCAAGGAGGGAGTAAAGGTGGGGACTTGCATGCCTTCAAGACCTGCAGGAGAGTTTCATCAGTAGATGCTCCATCCAAGAAGATTCTTTGTAGTTCCTAAGATTGGGTCATCAGAAGAAAAGTACGTTTGAAATTCTAGTATTCGATGGTAAGCTATCTATGTCACTGAGGGTTACGAACAAACTTTTGCATCACTGGTGTAGTAATGATGATACAATTATAGCCAGAAGTCGAATAAGACGTCATACACTCCTGTTATGATTACCGTTTCTCATTAAGCTTTACCTGCTCAGAGAGAGAGAGAGAGAGAGAGAGAGAGAGAATCTATGAATTGTAAGGTTTTGTGAAGATATTGTCGACAGATCAGGGAACATAATATTGAGGAAAAACACGAAACTCAGAAGTGGATCCATTATGTTACTCGACTAATGACCACAACTGTATGCAATCAGTGCAGGGCCACACTTGATTCTGCATTTCTCGGTGAGTTGTTTCCTTTGAATCATGCTGCCAATACGCAGTTGTTGTTTTTTTTTTAAGAATAGCAAGTAAATCACTATATGAACATCTTTTTTTTTTCAGTTGGGTTTTAACAAACGTTTAACTTTTTGTTGTATAACCGATACAACAAGGCCAGTGATGCTACTCTCACCTATAAAATTCAAAAAATTAATTAATCTTATTGATTTTTTTTTTTTTTTCCTCTAACGTTTAAAATAAGAAAAGTCTGAGTTTACTACCTAAACTCACAATACGCCACGCAGTAATATAATCCAGTAGTAAAAAGAATACATTGTTTTTTTTTTTTTTTAGATAAATAAATAAAGCTTGGAACTGCATCTTTTCCTCATTGAAGACTGAATTATCATTTGCTAAAAAATATACGATTATTATCTTCTATGCATGTTATAAATATTCTCATTCATATTTTTTTTTTTTTTTTGCGAGTAAAATATGCAAAGTAATTTATACTTCAAGATTTTTTTCTACATCTCAGGCAATATTTTTGTGCAGGACATTAGACAGTCTGCTGTGCCCCAGCCGGCGGACGACCTCCTCACCGGATGCCCACATCGATGTGGCGAAGATGATAGATATATCCTCTGGAGAACGGCGTAACTACATGAATAATTTAGAACAGAAAAACAAGCGTTATGTTAGAGCCATCATTAAGGACGTCATGGTAAATATAATCCCTCGTTGGGTGAAACGGAAAGTACAACTTGATAAGCACCATTTCTTACGGGGAAGGTACTTTGAGCGACAGCGCCTAAACAAAGAACGTCGCCGGCGCTGTCACTGTCATTACCGGCTTGGCCGCCAAAAAGGCAATCACCTCGCTCGCCCTGGATATCAACCAGCTCAGCATGGATACCACGAATCATTATGCAGCAGAATTATGAAAGTCGTCAAGCGATTCTTTATTTGCGGATCCTTACAATAAATATTACTCTGGAGAAATTAAGACATTTCAGCTCTATGATCTCTTTTCTTAAGAAATTAAGATACTTTAGCACTCTATGATTTTCATTTGCTCTTCTAAAAAGAACTGACCTTGGATTTCTGGATGAGATGGTGTTTCTGCCAAATATATGTCATTTTTTTAAGAGTACCTGAAACAAATAAATCAGTTTAAAAGTTTAAATTATAATGCCAACTTTTTATTGTAATCACAGTCTCTAATATTTTGTAAATGTAAATAGATATTTTTGTACGCGTTTTTGTAAATAACACTATGTAACACGATTTTTGTCTTTGACAAGATTGTCTTGATGAACTGACTACATATGTAGCATAATGCATCTGGAGAATGATTGCAATCTCTTGATGCCATTTCACCTCTTGTGATGTGTCTTCTCAGGCAGCCAAAGCAGAATTGTTTGGTGGTCTGCAAGCCCCTACTAAAATTTTATATTGTCAAGCAGTACTCTATAATATTCTTAGTCTTTCTAGAATGTGTTCCAGAATGTTCTCAATCTTTCTTGAATATTCTTGAACCTACTTTAGAATATTCTGAATCATTCTAGAAAATTCTTGATTCTTCTACATTTCTATTTTATTGTAGAAAGTTCTAGAATATTCTGGAAATGTTTACATGGAATAGAATGTTCTAAAATGTTTTAGAAACTTCTAAAAGCGTCTGGTAGAACATTCTGGAAGATTTGAGATTTCTGAAATGTAAGCAAGTTCTTCTAAATATGAGAAATTTCTTACTAGATCTGGTCAGTTCAAGAATGATCTTATTAAAATAAAATAAAAATCCTTAGAACGCTTTATATTCTTTCTTTCATTGTTTTAACTTATTTGCAACATTTAAAAAGCAATTAAATAAGCAAATGAGATTTTGCAAAGGTCTTTAACTGACATGAAAACCAATAGTAACCTATATTATAATAAAATAAGGCTAAAAGGTAAATTCATTGTTCCAACCACAAAAGCAAATTAATTAATAAATTCATTGTTCTAACCACAAAAGAAAATTAATTAAATTTTTTTTTTTTTTTTCTATTTTGTTTAGATGGAAATAACTGGAAAATTGTGGTTTGGGACCAAGGACAAGACAAAAGTGAAATTTTGTTACATAATGATGTAATTGCACAGTAAATTACGCAAAAGTACTGTAACTCGCTATGGATACATAACCATGTTATCATTAGGAAAGTAAATGTTGTGCATATTAAGACCAAAGATTTTGCCGTGTGTTTCGGCAGATTCCTGTTTTCGAAATGTTCAGAGCACAAGAATATTCAGAATACAGGAATTTCCTATGTTCCCACACTAGCCTTCATCATATCTACTATCTCGCTGTAATAATTCAAAGTAAGGTGTACTATTAAACAGATCTAATAATTAAAATTTAAAGATCATAAATAAGGAAACATTAACTTCTTGGTATTCTTGATCGTAGATAAGGAAGCATTAAGCTTTTCCTATTCTTTTTCACACATCATTCATGATACATGAACAGAATGTACCCCTGAAAACTTGAAATTCAGACTTTATCTCACTGATACGAAATATTTTCCACAAGCAGTGGCATCAAGACAATTGGCATCCAGTATCCTCCGAGTCGGCTCTGTTTCAGCTATCTTATCCGAACCAGTGCCATCACAATATTAAGGTCACCATTCACTCCTTTAGAAGTGAGTATTTGTCTGGTTTCTTGTGTAGAAATTGAGATGGTAACAAACAACAAAGTGAGGTCTTATGTTGCTTGAGTGCAGGAAGTACTATGCGTTGCCAACAACTGTGGCGCTGGATCCAATGATCGGCAGGCCGTGCCTCGGTCTGACTATACATGGGTTCGCTCGAGACACGTGAATGAAACATGACTAACATATAGTAAAATACGTTAATGAAACAGAAAAAAAAGAATCACCAAACCACTGCACAACTGTGTTAGTGCGTTTGTGTGTATATTATACTTGCGTAAAGCAGACGTGCTGTCAGTGGATGTAAAACACATCAAAACATCATGTTATGTTAGCTAAGGGCTGAAATCTAGGAAGTACTGGCTTGGTCAAAAGAGTTCAACATCTGTACGCCTGCAGTGCGCACAGCATTTTTATTGTGCCTCGTACATGTTAAAAGCACTTTTTTATGAAAACTGTAAGATGACAATTGTTTTCCTCTTGGTATCGATTTGTGTGATATATTTTACTCATTCATAGTTTTATCTAATTTTTACCGTTTGTTAGATAGCTTGTAGATATTTCCATGTTTTTCTATCTTCCTCTACATTTCGACATTATCCTTCATTGCCAGCTAAATTTGTTCACGAATTGTGCATTTCTAAGTAGCAATTATTTAGTAGCTGAGAATAAGACTAGGCAAGTATTCACGAAATATTTCGCGTTGAGCATCCTACGAATTCTAAGCTTTTACTCAGGTAGTCTACTTTTGAGAACAAAGGAATTCCTGGTGAGTGTGTGTGTTGCACATGGGAAAATACAAACCTAGTTAATTACATGCCAAGTATCACACAATGTATGATTTAGTAATTAAAGTATGATGCATGCAGTGCAGTTTATTTAAGAATTATCATTGTGATGTATATAATGTAGAAGACTCATGTTACAGTGACATACTTTAACAATCAAGAAAACATGCATTTGGTACAATAGAAGAAAAGCCAATGATCCAAATATTTGAGAAAATATAGAGCAACTCTTTTTCTTGGAACTTCACCCAACAAAAGCAATCTAGCACGATAATAGGGCTTGTGTTGCTGCGCCTTGTATCTTTCTTCATGGTTTCCTACTTACTTAATTTCAATGCAATATCTATTTTCCTTTTACTTTTGTCCTCTCTCTCTCTCTCTCTCTCTCTCTCTCTCTCTCTCTCTCTCTCTCTCTCTCTCTCTCTCTCTCTCTCTCTCTCTCATGCTTTCATCATATATAGTGAGTGTTTTGCTTCTAAAGATTACTTTTAAGCTAAACACAGTTACAAGGATGACAATAAGACCATCTCACTTACAGCAAAGCCAAGACAATGAGACTGCATACGTTTCAATGAAGACTAGATAATATTATTACGCGAAATTTGTATGTGATTGGTGCTTATTTTTCTATCGCAGTTACATACTTATATTTTGTTCTCGCTTTTACGACCGGTTTCCCTAGTCAATTAGGGCGAGGACGGTGCCTTTGGTTGTGGCATTTAGGAGCCGTTACTCCGAGTGGATGCCCTTCCTACCATCAGACCGTGGCCAGGATTCGGAACTGTGCGCCTGAGGACCTCTCAGCTCTCAAAGCGCGCGCGCTGGTACCACTATTTGCATATGTATATATATATATATATATATATATATATATATATATATATATATATATATATATATATATATATATATATATATATGTTACAGTCAATACCTGAATCCAGACAATTTGTAAAGTGACTTATTTTTTCAGGCAATTTGTGAACTGCCTGGTTAGGTTAGGTTAGGTTAGGTTAGGTTAGGTTAGGTTAGGTTAGGTTAGGTTATAACCTAACCTAACCTAACCTAACCTAACCTAACCTAACCAGGCAGTTCACAAATTGCCTGAAAAAATAAGTCACTTTACAAATTGTCTGGATTCAGGTATTGACTGTAACATATATACCTTTGTCTGATGTGCATGGAGCCTGAACTAGATGGATAACTCTGCACAGACATGGATCAGACTCATTTACTAATTTGTAGTGGTTGAGGAAGAGGTGGAAGTGGAGGAAGAAGTCGAAGAAGACGTTGAAGAAGTAGTTGAAGAAGTAGAGGAAGAAGTCGAAGATGACGTCGAAGAAGAAGTTGAAGTTGAGGAAGAAGTCGAAGAAGAGGTTGAAGAAGTTGAGGAAGAAGTCGAAGAGGTTGAAGAAGTTGAGGAAGAAGTCGAAGAAGAGGTTGAAGAAGAAGTTGAGGAAGAAGTCGAAGAAGAGGTTGAAGAAGAAGTTGAGGAAGAAGTCGAAGAGGTTGAAGAAGTTGAGGAAGAAGTCGACGAAGTTGAGGAAGAAGTCGACGAAGAAGTTGAGGAAGAAGTCGAAGAAGAGGTTGAAGAAGAAGATGAGGAAGAAGTCGAAGAAGACGTTGAAGAAGAACTTGAGGAAGAAGTCGAAGATGTTGAAGAAGTTGAGGAAGAAGTCGACGAAGAAGTTGAGGAAGAAGTCGAAGAAGAGGTTGAGGAAGAAGTCGAAGAAGACGGTGAAGAAGAAGTTGAGGAAGAAGTCGAAGAAGACGTTGAAGAAGTTAAAGAAGAAGTCAAAGAAGAGGTTGAGGTAGAAGTTGAAGAAGTCGAGGTAGAAGCTGAAGACGTTGAGGTAGAAGTCGAAGAAGTTGAGGTAGAAGTTGGAGAAGCTGAGGTAGAATTTGAAGAAGACGTCGAGGAAGAGGTTGAGGAAGACGGTGAAGAAGTTGAAGAAGTCGAAGAAGAGGTTGAGAAAGACGTTGAAGAAAAGGTTGGGGTGGAAGTTGAAGAAGTCGAGAAAGAAGCTGAAGAAGAAACTGAAGAAGAGATTGATGAAGCCGAGGGAGATATTAATGGCGAAGTTGAAGAATAAATTGAGGAAGAAGCTGTCGTTGCTGCGGCACCTGCAGCTGTCGTTGCTGCGGCACCTGCAGCTGTCGTTGCCGCGGCACCTGGAGCTGTCGTTGCTGCGGCACCTCCAGTTGTGGTTGCTGCAGCACCTCGGGTTGTCGTTGCAGCAGCACCTGGAGCTGTCGTTGCAGTAGCTCCTGCAGCTGTCTTTGCTGTGGTACCTGCAGCTGTTGTTGGTGCAGCACCTGGGGCTGTCGTTGCTGCAGCACCTGCAGCTGTTGTTGCTGCGGCACCTGGAGTTGTCGTTCCTGCGGCACCTGCGACTGTTGTTGCCGTGGCACTTGGGGCTGTCGTTGCTGTAGCACCTGCAGCTGTTGTTGCTGCAGCACCTGGGGCTGTCGTTGCAGCGGCACCTGCGGCTGTCGTTGCCGCGGCACCTGCAGCTGTTGTTGCTGCGTCTCCAGGGACTGTCGTTGCTGTTGCACCTGCAGCTGTTGTTGCTCCGGCACCTGGGGCTGTCGTTACTGCGACACCTGCACCCGCCGTTGCTGCGGCACCTAAAAACATAAAAACATGAAAACATAAGGGAAGCAGTAGGAAGGAATCAAGCCTTCACGTGGCAGTCCCTATATAAAACATATGTGTATCTACCTACTTCAACCTGTCATACTCATCCATTAACTTCTGCAATCTTTTAAATCCCGTAATGACTTGGCACTAATAACCTAATCACGGAGTCAATTTCATTCATCAACCACTCTATTTGAGAACTAGTGCCTCCGTATCTCTTTTTTTATAGATTTTTTTTTTAAGCTTGAACCCATTATTTTAGTTCTATTCTGATTACTGATCCTGATAATTTGGCTTATGTCACCCTTGTTATATCCCTATACCATTCTGCGATAACTACAGTACCTGTAGCTATCGTTGCTGCGGCACCCGGGACTGTCATTGGTGCGGCACCTGCAGCCGTCGTTGGTGCGGCACCTAAGAACATAAAAACATGAGAACATAAAGGAGGCAGCAACAAGGCATCAGACCTTCACGTGGCAGTACCTGTATGAAACATACTCGTACCTACCTATTTCCACCCGTCATACTCATCCATAAACTTCTGTAATCTTTTAAATTCAATAATGACTCAGCATTAATAGCTTAATCACGGAATCCATTCCATTCATCATTCATGAGAACTAATGCCTTTCTATTACTTTTTTTTTTTCAAGCTTGAACCCTTTATTTTTTATTCTATACTGATCCTGATGATTCTATATGCTGATCCTGAGAATTTGGCTTACATCACCCTTGTTATATCCCATATACCTGCAGTTGTCGTTGCTATGGCACCTGCAGCTGTCGTTGCTCCGGCACCTGGGGCTGTCGTTGCTGTAACACCTGCAGCTGTCGCTGCTGCAGCACTTGCAGCTGTCGTTGCTCCGGCACCTGCAACTGTCGTTGGTCCAGCATTTGCAGCTGTCGTTGGTCCGGCACCTGCAGCTGTCGTTGCTCCGGCACCTGCAGCTGTAGTTGCTCCGGCACCTGCAGCTGTTGTTGCTCCGGCACCTGCAGCTGTCGTTGCTCCGGCACCTGCAGCTGTCGCTGCTGCGGCACCTGCAACTGTCGTTGCTCCGGCACCTCCAGCTGTCGTTGCTACGGCACTTGCAGCTGTTGTTGCTCCGGCACCTGCAGCTATCGTTGCTACGGCACTTGCAGCTGTCGTTGCTCCGGCACCTGCAGCTGTCGTTGCTGCGGCACCTGCAGCTGTCGTTGCTCCAGCACCTGCAGCTGTCGTTGCTCCAGCACCTGCAACTGTCGTTGCTCCGGCACCTGCAGCTGTTGCCCCGGCACCTCCAGCTGTTGTTGCTCCGGCAACTGCAGCTGTCGTTGCTCCGGCACCTGCAGCTGTCGTTGCTGCGGCACCTGCAGCTGTCGTTGCTGCGGCACCTGCAGCTGTCGTTGCTGCGGCACTTGCAGCTGTCGTTACTCCAGCACCTGGAACTGTCGTTGCTGCGGCACCTGCAGCTGTTGTTGCCCCGGCACCTGCAGCTGTTGTTGCTCCGGCAACTGCAGCTGTCGTTGCTCCGGCACCTGCAGCTGTCGTTGCTGCGGCACCTGCAGCTGTCGTTGCTGCGGCACCTGCAGCTGTCGTTGCTGCGGCACTTGCAGCTGTCGTTACTCCAGCACCTGGAACTGTCGTTGCTGCGGCACCTGCAGCTGTTGTTGCTCCGGCACCTGCAGCTGTCGTTGCTCCGGCACCTAGGATTGTCGTTGCTGCGGCACCTGCAGTTGTCGTTACTGCAGCACCTGCAGCTGTCGTTGCTGTGGCATCTGAAGCTGTCGTTGCTGCAGCACCTGCAGCTGTTGTTGCTGTGGCATCTGTGGTTGTCGTTGCTGAGGCACCTGCAGTTGTCGTTGCTACAGCATCTTGGTCTGTCGTTGCTGCGGTACCTGGAGCTGTTGTTGCTGCAGTACCTGCAGCTGTCGTTGTTGCGGCACCTGCAGCTGTCGTTGCTGCATTTGTCAATGCTACAGTTGTGCTCCCAGATTGTACGAGTATTATGTTATTTACTGTTCCTTCGATAGAATCGTCTATCTGTTCCAACTCGCTTACTGTTATCACAATTGTCTGAGAAGCTTTGACCAAAGTAACCTGAATGGTCTCAAGCAAAGCAGAACTAACCTGTAGCGTACCGTCCTGGATATCATTCGTGACCTTCATGACGCTGTTAGTAGAGGATTCGACCTTTATCTTTAGTGACTCGAGTTCAATATAATTATTTGAAGAGAGCGCTTCTTGCACGGTTGTGAGTAATGCATCCGCTGCAAGGATGTCAGAAATATCTCTGGTCTCTCCACCGGTGGTTATAGCTTGTGCTGCGGTCAAGGTGTTCTTTAGAGCAGCCTCCAGCTGCGTCACCGCAACCTGTATAGATTTCACTCTGTTCTTCTCTATAATTAAGTTTATTAGCGCGGTGAACAGAGGATTTAACGTTGAGGCGCTTGTCGAAAGTGATGCAGGTTCGGTTGTTGATACTGAATAAAAAATAAAAAAATAATAATTAGGGTTTTTTTTTTTTTTAACCAACGTCACGCATTACCTTCAAACTTATTTTAGCTGCTGGTCTATTTTTGCATCTACTTGTATAGTTTCATTATGGATGTCGCTTACCTAACGTGACACAACACCGACACGTTTTCTTGCAGCCCTTAGGCAGCTCAGTCTCAGTCACCTTGCACTTCTTTCTACACTTGCCTCCTGCTACATCACATTTCTTCTTAGAGTTCCCTTTACAGCCCGTGGTGCCTGCAGAGTTTGTGTTATTAAAAAGCATTATGAGAATTATGATTCTTTCACAGATCAGAAAAGACATAACGAAAGCTTACCTTTTAACTTGCAACAAACACATTTGCGGCCTTTCTTCTTCTTACAGCCGTTCTTCACTTTCACTTCCTTAGAATCGCACTTTTTCTTGCACACTCCGCCTTGGCGCAAGCAATTACCCTTCGTGTTGCGGAAACATGCTGTGGCAGAACATAGGGAGGAACATAAGCAAGCCCCAGCAATAGTTGTGCGTTCTCGTAATTTATGCAAGACCTAGCGTCAAGTTTCAGCTCGGAGACCCAAGCGGAGGGAATGTAAAAGACACTAATGATTCATTAGTTAAATTGTGCCGCAACAAATGAGACATATAGCGCAGGGGACAGAAGCTAAGAAATATATAGCAGTTAAGGTAGCCTTGTAAGTCTACGAGTATGTTAGCCTCGAGACAAAGAACTTACCTGAGCGACAGCACTCGCACTTGGCGCCACGACACTTGCCAGCAATGACGGCTGTGCGACATGTACCAAGCGTCACGCATCTGGCTTCATTGGAAGAACATTTCTTAACCTGGCGACACTTTACCCTTCCTTCCGGCAATGGTTTGTCTTTTTCTACCTTACCTTTTTTTCTGCCACCTTCATCTCCCACTGCATTAACCTTTCCGGCTTTATCCTCACCTTCAGTATCTTTCAACATCCTGGACTCAGATTTGCCTCTCTGTATCTTAATTTTATATGCCCCATCTTTATTGTTCCCTTTTTTCTTTCGCTTTCCTTTACTTCGCGCTTTATTTTTTTTTGCATTCTTGAGACTCTCTTTTCCTCTCATCTTCGTCCTCCTTCCAGTGCTTTTGTTTCGGAGTATATTTTTCTTTACCTTGCTTGAGCCACCTTTCCTTAGTCCTTTTCCTTCCTTTTTAACTTTTTTGCTATTTCCTTTGTTTTGGCCTTTGTTCTTCGCCTTTCGAACACCATCTTTACCTCGTTTTTTATTTTCTTTTCCTTTCTTACTTCCATTCCTAACTCGCCCCTTGGCCTTCACTTTTTTGTTGTACCTTATTTCTTGCATTACATTCTTCATATTTTCAGCGCCAGGTTTACTTTGTCTTTTGGCCTCTTTCACTTTTCCCTTTCCTCCATTGGTATGTATTTCATTCTCCTTCACTTTCTTAGAACCATCTTTAAATCGCCCTATGCCGTTTGTCTTCATCTCTTTCGAGCTGTCCTTGCTTACCCTTTTAATTCCATTCTTCTTCTTCCCAGAATTATCTCTCCCTCGTTTTGTTTTAACTTTCTTCCTCTTACCGAACTTCACATTTTTTCTTCTCTGAGAAGCAACTTTCTTTTTCGCCTTCTTAAATTTCTTCTTTCGTTTTCTGCCAGACTCACCGTTTTTAAGAGTCTTTCCCTTGTAGCCTCTGCGTCTGGATTTTAGCTTAGGATGCCCTTGGGCTGCAACCCTCCGCAGTTCGGAGTCTTTACTTAAGGCCAGCGCTTTTCTTGACTTGCTAAAGGTCTTGCTGTGGGAATTCTTCCATTTTTTCGGAGGAGATCTTTCCCCTTTTTTACGAAATCTTTCAAACTGTCCCTTGCTGACGGACACGTCTTCCACTTCAAAATTTCTGTCTGCTCGATTAGTGCTGCGAATCTTGTTTTTTGGAGCCATTTTCTCTGGTAGCTCTGGTTTTCTCTTTGCTGCTCGTTCTCTTCCATCGTTCTCAAGAAGCTGTCTTTGTTCTAAAAGGTTATATGCATGTAATTAGTATAAGAAACATTAACAAATAACGATTATGTTTCACGTAAATCACGAGTATTTAATTGCAAAGCGTGTAAAAGGGATAGTATTGTACCTGAACCAGCTGAAAGACAACATATGAGAAACGCCGGACAGGAAGCAAGAGACGAGGCGACACGTTTACATCTGGAGGCCGAGACGCATTGTCCGTTCAGTTCAGCACATAGTGGAGCCTCGCTTTGTCCCTGACAACAAAAAAATTGCGTAATCTAATTAAGGAGGTACTTCTTGTGACCTCCAATACATAAGAACGTTATTAATTTATATTTGCAGTAGACATGAATGTAAAAGTTTCTTACACAGGAGAGGTTCGCTACGATGAGCACTAAGGCCGCCGCTGTTATACTATACATATCTACTGCCGTCTGCCACTTTGTGAAGACTGGGGCTGGGCCTGAAGGAGTGGATCCAAGTCTCGATCTCTCCGTCACAGGAGAACCAGAGTGCAATAGAGCTTCCCTGTATCTTACTATGGAACTTGTTCCCTCCCTTTATACGATTCTCAGAGGCATATGTGGTCTATTGTATGCATTAATTAGGTGTCACTTGGAGTCTTTGGCAAGACAATGAGCATTTCAGCAATGAGAAGGAAATGTAATGAATGGTAACTCACCTGTCTATTATGAGCGTGTGTGTGTGTGTGTGTGTGTGTGTGTGTGTGTGTGTGTGTGTGTGTGTGTGTGTGTGTGTGTGTGTGTGTGTGTGTGTGTGTGTGTGTGTGTGTGTGTGTTACCACTTTGACCACGTTTTTTTTTTTTTTTTTTTTTTTTTCTTTCTGAAATTGCCGAGATTAAGATTCAAAATGTGACTGTTAAAGTATCTGTCCAACTTGTTGCTTACATCTTCGTTCCTACGTTGCTGCAATGCCTCTTTTTTTCATATTATTATATGCCTGTTCATTTTATTGATTTTATTTTAACTTGTAAATAACTTTTTTTTTCTCATGAATCATAGAAGAGAAGGATTTTACTAACAACGCCTATTTTCGCTGGTTTGATACCATAGAGGAGATACACCACCTGAAAGAGAGAGAGAGAGAGAGAGAGAGAGAGAGAGAGAGAGAGAGAGAGAGAGAGAGAGAGAGAGAGAGATACTCTTAATAATATTGTTACGTGAAAAGACAGGTAATTATTTCTTACACATACGGAGAATAGTTTTTTTTTTTTTTTTTTTTTTTGCACAACTGGAGACTAGAAATGAAAGCCGACTACTGCTGCTATCTTCGTGACCTAGATGTGTGTGTGTGTGTGTGTGTGTGTGTGTGTGTGTGTGTGTGTCATTCACAGTGCACTAGGTCCTCCAGTGACATCATTAATATTTGTAAGTTGGAAATATTTATAATTGTTTCATTCGTTGATTATGAATGATGGGTAACAAACAGCTGTCAAGCCAAGGAGGCCTAGGGGACATTAGCTGCTGTGCGGTCATTGCAGATCGAGCACGTGATATCATCGATGGAACGCAAGAACATAAAAAAATGAGGGAAGCTGCAAGAAGCCGTCAGGCCTACTTGTGGCAGCCCCTGTAAACAACATACTTGTTTATTTTCATCACTTATCCTGGCCCTGATCCGCAACTTTGTCTAATCTTTTAAAAGCTCCCTTATGACTCAGCACCACCACCAGTCTGATTACCAAGTATATTCCTCTACCACCCTTTTCGAGAACCAGTTCCTTCCTATCTCTTTTTCTTTTAATTAACATTTTCAAACTTAAACCCATCGTTTATCATTTCTTTCTCTATCCTGATTACTGATCCTGATAATTTTGCTTGTTATCCTTGTTATATTCTCTATATCAATTAAAGACCTCTATGAGATTCCCTCTTGACCTACGTTTCTCTAGTCTAAGGAATGTAAATTCAAAAAGTTTTAATTTCCTTTCGTAAGGATTACTCCTCAGCCCTTGTACGTTTTAAGTCTTTCTCATTTGTATTCATTTTGATAGACCTATATTCTGTAATATGGGGACCAAAACTGCACAGAATAATCTATATGAGGTCTGAAGAGCTCCAGATATAACTTTAATATTACACTTCGGGACTTCTACTTTGAAGACTCAAAAAGATGTATCCTAATGTGGTGACCTTACACCACATGAAGTACTACATCATGTAAAAACAAGAAAAGAAGAAAGAAGAGAAGAAGATAGAATAAGTAAGAAGAAAGAAGAAATGGAGAAGACGGATGAAATAAGATAAAAACAAGCCGGTCACCCCATCTGAAAGGTAATTCACACTGGATATCAAGAACCAGGGAACCGGAGAAGTAAACAAACACAACAAGAGGAAGGCCATAAACCACTTGGGTGAAGTCAGCCTGGGACACAAGAGGATTAACGAAAATGCTGTAGAGGATAAAATGGAGAAAGCTTTCAAGAAGTTTAAGTGGCCAGGAAACGATCGAGGTACTAAAAGGAAGCCTGGTTAGCCTATAAAAAATACATAAATAAATACTAACGCCTATTTAAGCTCTGCCTCCAAATTTGGCTCTATATCCTGAATGGCGCTTTGTCAGGTACCACGCCTGTGGGCAGGTCATATGCATAAATTGGAAATGTGAATGGTGGCGATGTAAAAATGAAAATAAAGACAATTTTATGAGGGAAACAGGTGTTCCCAAACAAATTATATATGAGTAGGATGACGGAGAAAAAAAAAAAGAATCACTAGCAGACAGAGTTTCAGAAGGCCTGATCAGAGAGGGGTCGAGATCGATGGAGTAACTTAAAGTTGAACTTGAAAGTGTAATGCAGTCTAGAAATCAAATATCTAATGAAATGAAGGAGTAGGATATTTTATTTTATTTTCATTTTTATTTACTTATTTTATTTATTTATTTATTTATTTATTATTATATTTTATTTATTTATTTATTTATTTATTTTATTTTATTTTATTTATTCATTTATTTTTATTTATTTACTTTTTTTTTGTATGGTGTAGGTTTGTATCATGTACGAAGATTAACGTAATTAAGGAATATTTATGATAATTCATGTGATACTGATATCATGTGTGCTTTCTAAATGAAAATTAATTGTACCGATGGAATATTAGCTGTGTTTATGAATTTCATATTCTTTGTGTGTTTATGCGCGATGATGCTTTAATAATTATCGAACATGAATATTGAAGAGATAGAAAGTAACATCAAATGACCTTGAACGAACTTAAGATGCATGCAAGTTTTCGTGGTCAGTTACAGGTAAGAAATGTAAATAGTAATAATTAATCAAAATGTGAAAACACAGTAGCCTTAGAATATCATTTACAATCCATACAGCATCTCGGTCACGACACTAATACACGACTCGCTTCATTTCTGGCCTCTATGCGTCATTTTCTGTGACTGAGATCAGAGTTAACTATAACGCCTATATTTTTTTTTTTTCTTTCATCTTACAAGAGCCTCGTTCTTTATTGAGTACATATTGTCTGTGTGTTTCTTCTACCTACCCAAAATACTTTACAGTTGCTAATTTTAAACTTCATTTGTCATCTATCTGTCCTGTCCGTGTTTTCATCTTGTTTGTCTTCGGAAGGCGACTGCACCCGGATCGAACCTAATTAATATATCATTATAATAATATTCACTACGTAGAATATGAGTGAGACCCCTTCAAAGACCTCGCCTTTGAAGGAATTAATAGAAAGAAAATAATAAATAAATAAATAAAATAATAATAATAATAATAATAACAACAACAACAACAACAACAATCTAAAGGTGAGAATTCTATAACTTCTCTTCGTGAATTTAGATTTATATTTTTTTTTTTTTATTTCAAAGTTAATTTCAAAGAATGTCTTGTTAATTTTGAGTGTATTACGTAAATTCACTAAAAGTAATAAAGAAAATAAATATAGCATAGTTAACATCTCAAGCTATCAAAAAATATTGACTATTATTATTTTTTTTTTCTTTTACAGAACTTATATCAATGACGGGAAATTATTAAAACAACAATTCATGCAGTAGTGTATTTTGCATCACATATAAGGTTTGTGGTGAGGTAAAAGACATGCTAAGCTGTAGTTTGTTGTACAGCATACAGTGCTACAAGAAAATCAAGGCAACCTTAAAATATTGAGTGTAATGCAGTTAATTGACAGACAGTGTATTAGTACACGCCGGAAATATCGTCGGTCCTGGCAGAGGACCAATACAAGTGAATTGTAGTATCATTATTGGCCTTTATTTTTCAGTTTTCGGCCGGTAAAACCTATAGCCTTATTAGTTTATATATATATATATATATATATATATATATATATATATATATATATATATATATATATATATATATATATATATATATATATATATATATATATATATATATATATATATATATATATATGCATATATCAATTCATTTATTTTATAATATATATATATATATATATATATATATATATATATATATATATATATATATATATATATATATATATATATATATATATATATATATATATATATATATATATATATATATATATATATATATATATATATATATATATATATATATATATATATATATATATATATATATATATATATATATATATATATATATATATATATATATATATATATATATATATATATATATATATATATATATATATATATATATATATATATATATATATATATATATATATATATATATATATATATATATATATATATATACTATATAATTTCATTTGTCTATATATTATATTTACCGACCATGAACAAAATTTAATAAGAGAACAGCGTTGATTTTTACAAAAAACAAATATCTGCACTAGTATTTCCCTTATTCTATTTTCGTTTTCGTCATTATCCTCGTACACATTGTCGTTGTTAATACTGGCGTCAATACTGTCATTGCAGCTATAGTGGTTATTACTTTTGCTGGTATTGGTTATATTCTTCCTGTTTTTTGTTAATAGTAGTAATGGCTGCATTTCTGGTGGTGATATGTTCTTACTGTACTATGGCTCACATTACTTACAAAAGAATTCAGATTACTTAGTCAAGTTTCATCCATTGTTTCTCTGCAGTTACAACAGCATTGTTGTTGATGTAAATCCTGCTGTTGATGAAGATTATCATTATCATTATTGTTATTATTGTTATTATTATTATTATTATTATTATTATTATTACTATTATTATTATTATTATTATTATTATTATCAGTAGTAGTAGTAGTAGTAGTAGTAGTACCAGTAGTAGTAGTAGCAGTAGTAGTAGTAGCAGTAGTAGTAGTAGCAGTAGTAATTGTATAATAATAATAATAATAATAATAATAATAATAATAATAATAATAATAATAATGATAATTATTATTATTATTATTATTATTATTATTATTATTATTATTATTATTATTATTATTATTAATTATTAGTAGTAGTAGTAGTAATAATAATATTACTAGTAATATTATTAGTAATAATAATAATAATAATAATAATAATAATAATAATAATAATAATAATAATTATTATTATTATTATTATTATTATTATTATTATTATTATTATTATTATTATTATTATTACGTTCTTTGTTGCTGTTGTTGTTGGTTGTTGTTATTGTTGATGATAATGACATTGTTGTTGATGTAGTTGTTGATGTTATTCATGTGGTAGTGATAATAGTTGTAGTTGATGATGCAGTTGTTGACAATGTTGATCTATGATGTCACCCGTGATGTTGCTGTTGTTGATGATGACACTGCTGTTGTTGTTCATGACACCGTTGTTGTTGTTGATGATACTGTTGTTGATGACAGTGTTGTTGTTGTTGTTGATGCTGTTGTTCTTGAAGACGCTGTTGTCGTTGTTGATGACACTGTAGTTGTTGTTGATGATATCGTTGTTGTTGATGACACTGTTGTTGTTGTTGATGACGCTGTTGTTGGTGATGATACTGTTGTTGTTGTTGTTGATGATGTCACTGTTGTTGTTGTTGATGATCCTGTTGTTGTTTACTATCCTGTTGTTGTCGATGACACCATTGTTGTTGTTGTTGTTGTTGTTGATACTGTTGTTGTTGATGTCACTGTTGTTGTTGATGATGATGTTGTTGTTGATGACACTGTTGTTGATGATGACACCGTTGTTGTTGCTGTTGTTGTTGTTGTTGTTGTTGTTGTTGTTGTTGTTGATGTTGCTGTTGTTGTTGATGTTGCTGTTGTTGTTGTTGTTGTTGATGATGATGATACTGTTGTTGTTGTTGATGTCACTGTTGTTGTTGATGTTGTTGATGATGATGATACTGTTGTTGATGTCACTGTTGTTGATGACGTAGTTGTTGATGATGATGATATTGTTGTTGTTGTTGTTGTTGATGTTACTGTTGTTGTTGATGACGTAGTTGTTGATGATGATACTGTTGTTGTTGATGTCACTGTTGTTGTTGTTGAGGATGATGATACTGTTGTTGATGATGTCACTGTTGTTGTTGTTGAGGATGATGATACTGTTGTTGTTGATGTCACTGTTGTTGTTGTTGTTGTCGTTGTTGATGATGATACTGTTGTTGTTGATGTCACTGTTGTTGTTGATGTTGTTGTTGTTGACGATCCTGTTGTTGTCGATGACACCATTGTTGTTGTTGTTGCTGTTGTTGTTGTTGTTGTTGATACTGTTGTTGTTGATGTCACTGTTGTTGTTGATGATGCTGTTGTTGATGACACTGTTGTTGATGATGACACCGTTGTTGTTGTTGCTGTTGTTGTTGTTGTTGTTGTTGTTGTTGTTGATGATGATGATGATACTGTTGTTGTTGTTGATGTCACTGTTGTTGTTGATGTTGATGATGATGATACTGTTGTTGTTGATGTCACTGTTGTTGATGACGTAGTTGTTGATGATGATGATATTGTTGTTGTTGTTGTTGTTGATGTTACTGTTGTTGTTGATGACGTAGTTGTTGATGATGATACTGTTGTTGTTGATGTCACTGTTGTTGTTGTTGAGGATGATGATACTGTTGTTGTTGATGTCACTGTTGTTGTTGTTGTTGTCGTTGTTGATGATGATACTGTTGTTGTTGATGTCACTGTTGTTGTTGATGTTGTTGTTGTTGACGATCCTGTTGTTGTCGATGACACCATTGTTGTTGTTGTTGCTGTTGTTGTTGTTGTTGTTGATACTGTTGTTGTTGATGAAACTGTTGTTGTTGTTGATGGTACTGTTGTTCTTGATGATACTGTTGTTGTTGATGAAACTGTTGTTGTTGTTGATGATACTGTTGTTGTTGTTGATGATGATGTTGATGATGATGTTGAGGACTCTGTTGTTGTGGTTGATGATGTTGTTGTTGTTGTTGTTGTTGTTGTTGTTGTTGTTGTCGATGATACTGTTGTTGTTGATGCTGTTGTTGTTGATGATACTGTTGTTGTTGTTGATGATGCTGTCGTTGTCGATGAGGACACTGTTGTTGTTGTTGATGATACCGTTGTTGTTGATGTTGATACTATTGTTGTTGTTGTTGATACCGTTGTTGTTGTTGTTGATGATACTGATGTTGTTGTTGTTGATGATGCTGTTGTTGTTGAGGATACTGTTGTTGTTGATGATGCTGATGTTGTTGTTGATGACACTGTTGTTGTTGTTGATGATACTGTTGTAGTCAAGATAGGGGGCAGCGCTACGGTAGTTACATCGTTGGGAATAATAGGAAGATCTGTCACACCCATGGCCTCCAGTTCATTCCTTATGCTCTCACTCATATCTATTAGATCGTTGGTCATCATTTGAATCATATTTCCCGCACTCACGCATGTGTTACCCTCTTCGATTAAAAGTCTAGCGTCCTCTTCATTAGTAACACTAAGGGACATTACTTGTGTAAGAGCTTGACTTGTAAGTGAAGCTATTTCAGCAGTCATGTTCCTTTCAATAGCCAAAAGTAATGAATCTACCGTATTTCCAAACATTATAACTTCTGCAGAAGCTGCAGCTTGTCTCTCTCTCCTGAGTGACCTACTTTGAGATGCTGCTATAATGTCTGCAATATTTTGTACTATTGCTGCAATGTTATTCGTGGCAGTCGTAAGAGTATTAATATCATTGACTAAGGCTGTTAACTGATCCGTCAGAGATTGAGTTGTTGTTGTTGTTGTTGTTGTTACACTTGTAGTTGTTGTTGATGATACCGTTGTTGTTGATGATACTGTTGTTGTTGATGATACCGTTGTTGTTGATGTTGATGTTGTTGATGTTGTCGTTGATGATGTGGTTGATGATGCTGTTGTTGTTGTTGATACTGTTGTCGTTGATGATGTTGTTGATGATGATGTTGATGATACTGTTGTTGTTGTTGATGATGTTGTTGTTGAGGACACTGTTGTTGTTGTTGATGTTGTTGTTGTTGTTGTTGTTGTTGTTGTTGTTGATGATGTCGTTGATGATGTTGATGTTGTTGTTGATGATACTGTTGTTGTTGACGATGTTGTTGATGATGATGTTGTTGAGGACACTGTTGTTGTGGATGATGATGTTGTTGTTGATGATGATGTTGTTGTTGAGGACACTGTTGTTGTGGATGATGATGTTGTTGTTGATGATACTGTTGTTGTTGATGATGTTGTTGTTGATGATAATGTTGAGGACACTGTTGTTGTGGTTGATGATGATGTTGTTGTTGTTGTTGTTGTTGTTGTCGATGATACTGTTGTTGTTGATGATGATGTTGAGGACACTGTTGTTGTGGTTGATGATGTTGTTGTTGTTGTTGTTGTTGTTGTTGTTGTTGTCGATGATACTGTTGTTGTTGATGCTGTTGTTGTTGATGATACTGTTGTTGTTGTCGATGATGCTGTCGTTGTCGATGAGGACACTGTTGTTGTTGTTGATGATACCGTTGTTGTTGATGTTGATACTATCGTTGTTGTTGTTGTTGATACCGTTGTTGTTGTTGATGATACTGATGTTGTTGTTGATGATGCTGTTGTTGTTGAGGATACTGTTGTTGTTGATGATGCTGATGTTGTTGTTGATGACACTGTTGTTGTTGTTGATGATACTGTTGTAGTCAAGATAGGGGGCAGCGCTACGGTAGTTACATCGTTGGGAATAATAGGAAGATCTGTCACACCCATGGCCTCCAGTTCATTCCTTATGCTCTCACTCATGTCTATTAGATCGTTGGTCATCACTTGAATCATATTTCCCCCACTCACTAATCTATTAGCATCTTCGATTAAAAGTCTAGCGTCCTCTTCATTAGTAACACTAAGGGACATTACTTGTGTAAGAGCTTGACTTGTAAGTGAAGCTATTTCAGCAGTCATGTTACTAGCAATAGCCAAAAGTAATGAATCAACCGTATTTCCAAACATTATAACTTCTGCAGAAGCTGCAGCTTGTCTCTCTCTCCTGAGTGACCTAACTTGAGATGCTGCTACAATGTCTGCAATATTTTGAACTATCGCTGCAATGCTATCTAAGACAGTCGTAAGTGTATTAATTTCAGCGATTAGGGCTGTTAACTCATCCGTCAGAGATTGAGTTGTTGTTGCTGTTGTTGTTGTTACACTTGTTGTTGTTGATGTTGTTGATGATGTTGCTGATGTTGTGGTTGATGTTGTTGTTGTTGTTGTTGTTGTTGTTGTTGTTGTTGTTGTTGTTGTTGATGTTGTTGATGATGTTGTTGATGTTGTGGTTGATGCTGTTGTTGTTGTTGTTGTTGTTGCTGCTGTTGTTGTTGTTGTTGATACTGTTGTCGTTGATGATGTTGTTGATGATACTGTTGTTGTTGATGATGATGTTGATGATGTTGTTGTTGTTGATGTTGTTGATGACGTTGTTGATGTTGTGGTTGATGCTGTTGTTGTTGTTGTTGTTGTTGTTGCTGTTGTTGTTGTTGATACTGTTGTCGTTGATGATGTTGTTGTTGATGATACTGTTGTTGTTGATGATGATGTTGATGATGTTGTTGTTGATGTTGTTGATGATGTTGTTGATGTTGTGGTTGATGCTGTTGTTGTTGTTGTTGTTGTTGCTGTTGTTGTTGTTGTTGATACTGTTGTCGTTGATGATGTTGTTGTTGATGATACTGTTGTTGTTGATGATGATGTTGATGATGTTGTTGTTGTTGATGGTGTTGTTGTTGTTGTTGTTGTTGTTGTTGTTGTTGTTGTTGTTGTTGTTGTTGATGATGATGATGTTGTTGATGATGATGTTGATACTGTTGTTGTTGATGATGATGTTGAGGATACTGTTGTTGTGGTTGATGATGCTGTTGTTGTTGTTGTTGATAGTGTTGTCGCTGATGATGTTGTTGATGATAATGTTGTTGTTGATGACACTGTTGTTGTTAATGATGTTGTTGAGGATACTGTTGTTGTGGTTGATGTTGTTGATGATATTGTTGTTGATGATGTTGTTGTTGATGATACTGTTGAGGACACTGTTGTTGTGGTTGACGTTGTTGTTGTTGTTGTTGATGATACTGTTGTTGATGATGCTGTTGTTGTTGTTGATGATATTGTTGTTGATGATGTTGTTGTTGTTGATGATGATACTGTTGTTGTTGATGATGTTGTTGTTGATGACACTGTTGTTGTTGATGATGTTGTTGAGGACACTGTTGTTGTTGATGATGATACTGTTGTTGTTGTTGATGATGACACTGTTGTTGTTGATGACAATGTTGTTGTTGTTGATGATGTTGTTGAGGACACTGTTGTTGTGGTTGATGATGATGCCGTTGTTGTAGGTGATGATACTGTTGTTGATGATGTTGTTGTTGTTGTTGTTGTTGTTGTTGTTGTTGTTGTTGATACTGTTGTTGATGATGCTGTTGTTGTTGATGATGATACTGTTGTAGTTGTTGATGATGTTGCTGTTGAGGACACTGTTGTTGTGGTTGATGATGCTGTTGTTGTTGTTCTTGTTGCTGTTGTTGTTGATGATGATGATACTATTGTTGTTGATGATGATACTGTTGTTGTTGTTGATGATACTGTTGTTGTTGATGATGATGTTGTTGTTGACGACACTATTGCTGTTGATGATGATGCTGTTGTTGAGGACATTGTTGTTGTGGTTGATGACACCGCAGTTGTTGACACTGTTGTTGTTGATGGCACCGTTGTTGTTATTACTGTTGATGTTGTTAATAATACAGTTGGTGGTGATGTTATCGTTGTTGTGCTGACGTCTGCAAAGAGGACGATAAGATAACAACACTGGTCATGGATGGTGTAATCAACTGCAGAATGTGCGAATGGAAATAAGTTGTTTAAAACGAAGCATGAAGGTCTTTTGTGCTATCTGTGGTTTGCTGAAAAGTCGAAAAGAACGCATGAGCAATGAAGCATAACAACTAAGATGAAATTCTTATGTCATTTGGCAACATCTTAAGTCAAAGGCTACAGACTAACTGGCAGTACTACTGTACGACAGTACTACTGTATATTTTGGTGTCCAGATTACTATCACGTTGTCAAGCTGAATTTTCAAGGCGGCGGCGGTTAGGCGCACTGTTGAAGTGACAAAGTGTTGCTCATGATATCGGAACGCAAGTGCTTTCTCGTTTGCTACAGACGCGGGAATATGTCTGTTCTCTGGGCTGTCTTCTGCCATTCAAAAAAAAAAAAAAAAAAAAAAAAGTTAATAAATGTATGGACAAGGAAACAAAAAAAAAAACTAACAGAAGATATGGAGAGAATAAGCTAGAGAAAGAATAATGGAACCTATGGGAAGAGTATGCAGAAAGAGAAACTTTGAAATAGTTTGAAAATCTATGAAAATTGATATATATATATATATATATATATATATATATATATATATATATATATATATATATATATATATATATATATATATATATATATATATATATATATATATATATGTAACTTATTTATGGAATTGTAAACTATGGTTACACAGTATTTTAAGAATTCAAGGAACTTAGATCATGGTGTGAGCTTTTCTTCACATCAAACAAGATAATTTTCGATCTTCTGTTTCTTTATTTCATCATTTCCGTTACTGTAACAACAAAATTTCGTCTGTCGTTTCTGTCCTTAAACGATTCATTATACGCTTGATAGGGACACGTTTTATTTCTGTAAATTTCATTAGGCTAAAAGAGTAGCTACAATCACCACACCACTACACAGGAAACGATGACTTTTGGGCACATCAGTAAAAAGGAATGTCGGCCTTCCACTTCAAAACACAGTAGTAGAGAGAACATTTGATGACCTCTACAAATAAATTAAAAGAAAAAACAGTTGTTAGATGGTAAGATAGCCTCGACATACATTAATTTTATTTGTTCGTTCATTCATTCATTCATTCTTTTATTTATTAGCCCAAAAGACATAACATGTTGAGTGTTAAGAGATCACATTATTAGACATTTTGTGGAGGAACATAATGTATATTCGCTGATTCACTTTTTTTCTTTTTTAATTTGATATACTGCTAACAGATTGTAACAACTTATGCATCGTCTTTATGTCCATATTTTGTATTTTCTATGTTTTACCCTACATGTTCAGTTACTGACAATGTTCACTGAGGAACGATGTTGTAGGAGAACAAGAACTAGAACAAGAACAAAAAGAACAAGGAAGAGAGAGAGAGAGAGAGAGTGGTAGGTGAGTGGAAAGGGTTTCACTACACATTTTACGTTACTCACCCTTAATACAGCATAAGCAGACTTTGTTTTCACACTTGCCGACGATGTGGCCATGGCAGTGTCCCTTCTTCGCGACGCAGTGACCACGCCCATGCATGCATTTCTTGGGACACTTGACACAACATTTACATTTGTGGGAACGGCAACCTTTCTTTATCTGCTTTTCCCTCTTCTTGCACTTTGTCTTACACTTACCACCTTTCTTTTGGCATTTTTTTGTGGAAGTTGATTTGCAGTCTGTGAAAGAAAAGCAAGACTTTTTTTTATGTAGGAGGGACACTGACCAAGTGCAACAAAAATCCGATAAAAAAAATAAATAAATAAAATAAAAAAAAATATAAAAAAAAAAAACCCACTGAGATGCCGGTCCCTGAATAGGGTTCGAAGCGGTAGTCAAAAATTGAATGAAAATTGTCTTGAAACCTCCCTCTTGAAGGAATTCAAGTCATAGGAAGGTGGAAATACAGAAGCAGGGAGGTAGTTCCAGAGTTTACCAGAGAAATTATTGAAAATACTGGTTAACTCTTGCATTAGAGAGGTGGACAGAATAGGGGTGAGAGAAAGAAGGAAGTCTTGTGCAGCGAGGCCGGGGGAGGAGGGAGGCATGCAGTTAGCAAGATCAGAAGAGCAGTTAGCATGAAAGCAGCCGTAGAACATAGCTAGAGATGCAACATTACGCCGATGAGAAAGAGGCTGAAGACAGTTAAAGGAGAGGAGTTAATAAGACGAAGAACCTTTGATCCCACCTTGTCTAAAAGAGCGGTATGAGTGGAACCCCCTCCCCCCCCCCACAGACATGTGAAGCGTACTCCATACGTGGACGAATAAGGTCCTTGTACTCGTACAGAGTTAGGTTGAGTTAGGTTGAGTTAGGTACAGGGGTGGTTGAGAAAAACTGGTGGAGACGTCTCAGAACGCCTAACTTCACAGAAACTGTTTTAGCTAGAGATGAAATGTGAAGTTTCCTGTTTAGATTATAAGAAAAGGATAGACCGAGGATGTTCAATGTAGAAGACGGGGACAGTTGAGTGTCAGTGGAGAAGAGGGGATAATTGTCTGGAAGGTTGTGTCGAGTTAATAGATGGGGGAATTGAGTTTTTGAGGCATTGAACAATACCAAGTTTGCTCTGCCCCAAACAGAAATTTTAGAGAAATCATAAGTCTGGCGTTCTGTGGCTTCCTTGCTTGAACTGTTTACTTCCTGAAGTAAAGTAAGACGTGGAAAAGTGCAGGGTGGTATCACCAGCGTAGGAGTGGATAGGACAAGAAGTTTGGTTCAGAAGATCATTGATGAACAATAGGAAGAGAGTGGGTGACAGGACAGAACCCTGAGGAACACCACTGTTAATAGATTTAGGAGAAGAACAGTGACCGTTTACCACAGCAGCAATAGAACGGTCAGAAAGGAAACTTAAGATGAAGTTACAGAGAGAAGGATAGAATCCGTAGGAGGGTAGTTTGAAAATCAAAGCTTTTTGCCAAACTCTATCAAAAGCTTTTGATGTCTAAGGCAACAGCAAAAGTTTCACCAGAATCTCTAAAACAGTATGACCAAGACTCAGTAAGGAAAGCCAAAAGGTCACCAGTAGAGCGGCCTTGTCGGAACCCATACTGGCGATCAGATAGAAGGTTGCGAAGTGATAGATATTTAAGAATCCTCCTGTTGAGGATAGATTCAAAAACTTTAGCTATGCAGGAAATTAAAGCAACAGGACGGTAGTTTGAGTGATTAGAGCGGTCATCTTTTTTTTTTTTAGGAACAGGCTGAATGTAGGCAAACTTCCAGGAAGAAGGAAAGGTAGATGTTGACAAAGTTGAAAGAGTTTGACTAGACAAGGTGCAAGTACGGAGGCGCAGTTTCGGAGAACAATAGGAGAGACTCCATCAGGTCCGTATGCCATCCGAGGGTTTACTAATATGATTCTCTCTCTCTCTCTCTCTCTCTCTCTCTCTCTCTCTCTCTCTCTCTCTCTCTCTCTCTCTCTCTCTCTCTCTCTCTCTCTCTCTCTCTCTCTCTCTCTCTCTGTCTGTCTGTCTGTCTCTATAACAAGTGGACAAGGAAAACATTCAGTTAAATGATAGAATAATATAAGGCCATGATTATAGATGTAACAAAAAAGAATACTAAATGTTTAATCAACCTTGATCAAACTTAGCTAATGAGATAAGATACGAGTATAGATAGAATGGATAAACTTGATGTGGCAGTAACAGAAGCAATGGATGTCTTCTGAATCAATAATTGATTTGATTAAGATAGATAGAGAGAGAGAGAGAGAGAGAGAGAATAGCCCAAGCTTACCTCTAATTTAAGTTTACCTTAATTAGGAAGCAAACAAGACTTTTAATACAACGTCAATATATATATATATATATATATATATATATATATATATATATATATATATATATATATATATATATATATATATATATATATATATTATTTTATTAGCTACGGAACGGAATGATACGATGATACTTACTTAAGCAGCACTCGCATTTCTTCTTCTTGCCACACTTGTCGGGGATCACTACACCTTTGCACTTTCCCCACTCAGTGCAAAGCCCGCCTGCCTTGACACATTTCTTCATTTTCTTCGGGCATTTTTTTTTCTTCCCTCTCCTTTCGTCCTTGCTCTTGCTCTCGACCTTCTGATCTTGTTGTTTGCTACCCTTGCTCTTTTCCTTCGTCTTTAGTTCCTTGTGTTTCTTGGCCTGTTTCGCCTCGTCCTTCTTGGTTGCATTGACGCTTTGATCTTTTCGCTTACTAGACACCTTTTTCTTTTGTTTCTTCTCTTTTCTCTTTTTGTTTTTCCCCTTTCCCTTCTTGTGTGTCCGATGAGTTTTCTTCTTTTTGCCATTCTTTGATTTTTTTTGTTTTTTGACTTTCTTCTCGTTTTTTACCTTTTGTTTTTGTCCCCCTTTCGTTTTTCTCATTCCCTTCTTTGCTTTGTCTACTTTTCTGTTTGGTTTCTTTTCTTTTTTACCCATCTTTTTCTTTTTCAGATTCACCTTCGACTCGCCTTTGCCAGATTTAGTTTTCCTCTTTTTCTTTAGTTTCGAAATTTGTTTCTTTCTCGCCCCTTTAGTCTTCCTCCTGTTTTTGTTTGCTTTGCTTTTTGTAAATGTTTTCTTTTTCTCATCGATCTTCTTTACCTTTGATATTTTCTTCCTCTTTTTACTGCCTTTGAAGTAAGGATGATTCGTTTTATCCTTGTTCTTTTTCCCCTGTTTTCTTGTCTTCTTTATCCTCTTCGAGTTATTACCGTTCTTTTCTCTTCCATCCTTCTGTTGCTTTCTTTTTGTCTTACGATTTTCCCAAGACTTCGATCTTTTATTGTTTCCAGGTTTCTCGTTTGAGTTTTTTATAGCATCTGACTTTTTTATTTCCCTCGATCCATTCCCTTGTCTTAATTTATTTCCCGTTGCAAAGACATTATTGAGTGACGACTTTTTTCTTCGCACGGAAATCTCACTCATCTCATCAAGGATATTTTTTTGCTTCATTCTGTTTTTCTTCACCTTTTTCTTACCGTCGAAACCCCTTTTCCTGTTCTTGCGGCCACGAGACGTTTTGGAGCCAGACAGGCAGCAGTACGGTGCTCCTTCGGGGCATTTCAATGTTGAATCCAGCTGGAGACATTTTCCATTTTTGTAGCACCTTCCTCCTGCGGCCTCACATTCGCTGCTTCCGTGATCACCACCTGCATCAGCAGCTACCGTGGAAATCTAGATGACAAAATGATTAGGCTGATAACGGGTTTCCCATGAAACTATAGTGATGACAATAATTACTTATCTCTGTGTGTGTGTGTGTGTGTGTGTGTGTGTGTGTGTTGTCCATATTAGAAGGAAAACTCTCAAAAGGGAAATTTCATCAGTTCTGTTTGCGACAACTAGATAATAATGATGATTCCTATTAAGTTTCCTATTAAGCTGTAGTTCCTGAGATAGTATTCTCAAATGTTTCCGTGCCCTATCTCAAAATTAATACGTTCTATTGAACATTTTGGGGAGTTCTCAAGAGTGTTTCCAACAATTTTAATGATTGCTTAACAAGGGTTCCGCAACATCACGGGGAAAAATACCCATGAGAGCCTGACGAATGATCTCGTGACCTTTAAAAATATTCATTGGGGGAGAGAGAGAGAGAGAGAGAGAGAGAGAGAGAGAGAGAGAGAGAGAGAGAGAGTTACTTGCCTCATTTTCTTTTTGTTATGTAAAATTTGACCATACGATCGTGTTACGATTAGATTATAAGACAGAAATAGATAAACTACTTATAAAGTAAAAACACGGAAATTTTACATTCATCAAAATTACAATGAACTGCCACTTTCGTTTTCACCGCATTTTGCGTTTTTCCTCGGTTACAAGACCTCGGATCTGTTGGCAAATTTGTTAGCTGGCAAGGTTTGTAAAAGAAATTGTCAGGAAAGCAGAGGTCTTAAGAATAATAGAAAACGCTGAATACAGGAAAAGGTTAATCGACTAATGAAGGTTACCAAATCGTGTCACTCTACATGTAGTTAGTTTTATATTTTTCCATTTTTATTAGGACATAAATGTAAATTGGAGCATTTTTCGATTTTTCTCAATGACCCATTTTCTTCCCATTTATTTGTATTCACTTTTATTTATGTCTGTTTTTGAAAATTCACTCTCAGTGAAATTATATATGATGAAAATTTGTATCTCGTTGTGTAATATTCGAAAATAAATTTACAAAAAAAATTAACGAAATCGGAATAAACGGTATCATTAATTTGCGTCGTAAAAATTATACTTTACGATGCAGCGGATAACCGCCTTATACCTTACGTCGTCATTCAGGCAGGGAGCGTCGCTTATGATGATGAATGGAAAAACGACAAAATAGAAGCATGGAAAAAGCAAGCAACCAGTGTACCAGGAATGAAAGGCTTTAAAAGTGTCTTATACAATAGCACAACTTGCATTCAACACGTAGGAATCCCACCGACACCATTCAATTCAATATGATCGAGACCTTACTTTAGAAAATAAATAAATAAATAAATAAATGAAAATAAAAAAAATAAATAAATGAATAGATAGATAAATAAATAAATAAATAAATAAAAATTCCGACTTGGACAAAAGTTACCAGCAAAAACACTTCAGCATTTCGAAGCATCATATTTCAGACACATCATTTATTCTAAGCTGTGGCTTTCTTGATCAGAATCTACACGTTTCCTATGACCAGAACTGCTTTTGTTATTTTCTCAATTCGATTTTATGTACCATTATTATACATGGAAATTAAGTTTCTTATTAAATTTCAAGGTTGCTCCTGTCTCTGAGGTATATTTGAGAAATCTTTCATTTATGTTTGTGAACCTTATTTCCTTCCACATGTTAAAGTGAATGGCGTGCCTACATAAACAGAACTACGATGGAAACACATTAAATATATCGGGTTTCTGTTAACAGATAAATTCATCAAACGATCAATTAATTAAAAAGTGATTATCTCCAGTAAATAAAAGTGAACAAATTACCTGCAGCACCAGAAGTGCCAGCCAGCACCCTAGGAGGATCAGCGTGGACGTCCTCATGGTGGTGGGACAAGAGTCCGACCCACTATGTCGCATTTGTTCGAATGGAGGTTTTTATGAGTAAGGCGAGTGATAGTACGCACATATGTGACGGTCGCTGAACTTACCACATGAAATATTATTTTGACGTGTTGGGGGACACAGGTCAGATAAATCGGAACTGTCAATAGAGTTTTTTTTTTTCCTAGCTAGTGGCCTAGCTGACAGACGCCACGCGAAGTGGCACTCTGTATTCTTTTTTTCATTATTATTATAATTATTTTAAATTATCAAGAGTAAATTATAAGCTACCAGAACGACAAGAGAGAGAGAGAGAGAGAGAGAGAGAGAGAGAGAGAGAGAGAGAGAGAGAGAGAGAGAGAGAGAGAGAGTGGTAGGTGAGACGAGGGACGAGGGGAGGCATGCAGTTATCGAGATCAGAAGGGCAGTTAGCATGAAAATAGCGGTAGAAGACAGCTAGAGATGCAACACTGCGGCGATGAGAGAGAGGCTGAAGACAGTCAGTTAGAGGAGAGGAGTTGATGAGACGAAAAGTTTTTGATTCCACGGTCTAGAAGTGTGAGTGGAAACCCTCAGACATGTGAAGTATACTCCATACATGGATGGATAAGGCCCTTGTACAGAGTTAGCAGCTGGGGAGGTGAGAAAGGCTGCGGAGACGTCTCAGAGCGCCTAACTTCATAGAAGCTGTTTTTAGCTAGAGATGAGATGTGAAGTTTCCAGTTCAGATCATAAGTAAAGGACAGACCGAGGATGTTCAGTGTAGAAGAGGGGACAGTTGAGTGTCATTGAAGAAGAGGGAATAGTTGTCTGGAAGGTTGTGTCGAGTTGATAGATGAAGGAATTGAGTTTTTGAGGCATTGAACAATGCCAAGTTTGCTCTGCCTTAATCAGAAATTATGAAAAAGATCAGAAGTCAGGCGTTCTGTGGCTTCCCTGCATGAAATGTTTACTTCCTGAAGGGTTGGACGTCTATGAAAAGACGTGGAAAAGTGCAGGGTGGTATCATCAGCGTAGGAGTGGATAGGACAAGAAATTTGGTTTAGAAGGTCATTGATGAATAATAAGAAGAGAGTGGGTGACAGGACAGAACCCTGAGGAACACCACTGTTAATAGATTTAGGAGAAGAACAGCGACCGTTTACCACAACAGCAATAGAACGGTCAGAAAGGAAACTTGAGATGAAGTTACAGAGAGAAGGATAGAACCAGTAGGAGGGTAGTTTGGAAATCAAAGCTTTGTGCCAAACTCTATCAAAAGCTTTTGATATGTCTAAGGCATCAACAAAAGTTTCACCAAAAACTCTAAAGGCGGATGACCAAGACTCAGTAAGGAAAGCTACAAGATCACCAGTAGAGCAGCCTTGACAGAACCATACTCGCGATCAGATAGAAGGTTGTGAAGTGATAGATGTTTAAGAATCTTCCAGTTGAGGATAAATTAAAAAACTTTAGCTAGGCAGGAAAATAAAGCAATAGGACGGTAGTTTGAGGGATTAGAATGGTCACCCTTTTTAGGAACAGGCTGAATGTAGGCAAACTTCCAGCAAGAAGGAAAGGTAGATGTTGACAGACAGAGCTGAAAGAGTCTGACTAGTCAAGGTGCAAGCACGGAGGCACAGTTTCGGAGAACAATAGGAGGGACCCCATCAGCGAGGGCATGGAAAATATCATTACGAAGAATTTTAATAGGTAGCATGAAGTAGTCAGCGGGTGGAAGAGAGGGAGGAACAAACCCATAATCGTCCAAGGTAGAGTTTTTAGCAAAGGTTTGAGCGAAGAGTTCAGCTTTAGAAATAGATGTGATAACAGTGGTGCCATCTGGTTGAAATAAAAGAGGGAAAGAAGAAGCAAAGTTATCGGAGATATTTTTGGCTAGATGCCAGAAGTCACGAGGGGAGTTAGATCTTGAAAGATTTTGACACTTTCTGTTAATGGAAGTGTTGGAGAACAGGGTATAAATATAAAGTGCATGAGATTCTGGTGATGGAAGGCTTAAGTACCTTTTGTGGGCCACCTCTCTAACATGTATAGCACGAGAACAAGCTGTGTTAAACTAAGGTTTGGAAGGTTTATGTCAAGAAAAAGAGTGAGGAATATACGTCTCCATGCCAGACACTATCACCTCTGTTATGCGCTCAGCACACAAAGACGGGTCTCTGACACGGAAGCAGTAGTCATTCCAAGGAAAATCAGCAAAATGCCTCCTCAGGTCCCCCCATCTAGCAGAGGCAAAACGCCAGAGGCGCCTTCGCTTCGGGGGATCCTGAGGAGGGATTGGAGCGATAGGACAAGATACAGATATGAGATTGTGGTCGGAGTAGCCCAACAGAGAAGAGAGGGTGACAGCATAAGCAGAAGGATTATAGGTCAAGAATGTTGGGCGTATCTCCAAGACGGTCAGGAATACGAGTAGGGTGCTGAACCAGTTGCTCTAGGTCATGGAGGATAGCAAAGTTGAAGGCTAGTTCACCAGGATGGTCAGTGAAGGGAGAGGAAAGCCAAAGCTGGTGGTGAGCACTGAAGTCTCCAAGAATGGAGATCTCTGCAAAAGGGAAGAGAGTCAGAATGCTATCCACTTTGAAAGTTAAGTAGTCAGAATTTCTTATAGTCTGAGGAGTTAGGTGAGAGGTATGCAGCACAGATAAATTTAGTTTGAGAGTGACTCTTTAGTCGTAGCCAGATGGTGGAAAACTCGCAAGATTCAAGAGCGTGGACACGAGAGCAGGTTAAATCATTACGCACATAAACGCAACATCCAGCTTTGGATCGAAAATGAGGATAGAGAAAGTAGGAGGGAACAGAAAAGGGGCTACTGTCAGTTGCCTCAGACACCTGAGTTTCAGTGAGGAAAAGAAGATGAGGTTTATATATATATATATATATATATATATATATATATATATATATATATATATATATATATATATATATATATATATATATATATATATATATATATATATATATATATATATATATATATATATATATATATATATATATATATATATATATATATATATATATATATATATATATATATATATATATATATATATATATATATATATATATATATATATATATATATATATATATATATATATATATATATATATATATATATATATATATATATATATATATATGTATGTATGTATATATATATATATACTACTTCAAGCTTCCCCACGTTCAACAACCTGCCATCATCTGTACATCCATGGTCATTTATGCTTGGTTTGCCACGAGTTTATTTGAACATATGGCCATCGAACCTTTATCACGTGCCCCTTGGTCGCTTTCATCAGTATGTTGTAGCTTTACGTTGTGCCTTCTGCTATCTGATCACCCTTTCCGACTCTTTGTGTTCTGTCTGCTGTAGCAGCAGATGTGTCACCTGATTTTTTTTTTTTTTTTTTTTTTTTTTTTTTTTGAGGGGTGCTGTCCATGGCTATTAAAATTAAGAAAAATAATTAAAGAAAAAGGCCTGCTCAGAGGCCAGTCCTTGAGCAAATGTCAAAAGTGATAATAATAAAAAAAAAAAAAAAAAGAGTTCAAATCATAGGAAGGATGAAATACTGAAGCAGGCAGGGAGTTCCAGAATTTACAAAAAAAAAAAAAAAATGTGTTATTAAAAATGCTGGTTAACTCTTCCTTATGCTTCTGCTTATGCTGTCACCCGTTGGGCTCCTCCGATCACATTCTCATATCTGTAACTTTTCTTATCGCTTCAATCCCTCCTTAGGATTCCCCGAAGCGGAGGTGCCTCTGGCGTTTTGCCTCTGCTAGTTGAGGTATGTGTTGATTTTCCTTGGAATGACTACTGCTTCAGTGTCAGAGACCCGTCTTTGTATGTTGAGCGCATAACAGAGGTGATAGTGTTTGGCATGGAGGCGTACATTCCTCACTCTTTTTCTCGACCTAAACCTTCTAAACCTTGATTAACACAGTCTGTTCTCATTCTCTACATGATAGAGGTGGCCCACAAATGGTACTTGAGCCATCACCAGAATCTCATGTGCTTTATATTTCTCCCCAAAACCATGCCATATCTGTTCTCCAACTCCTCAAAAACTCCTTCATTAATAAAAAGTGTCAAAATCTTTTAACGTCTAACTCTCCTCGTGACTTCTGGCACGTATACATAAACATCTCTAATAACTTTGCTTTTTCTTCTTTCCCTCCTTTATTTCAACCAGATGGCACCACTGCTATCACATCTATCTCTAAAGCTGAACTCTTCGCTCAAACCTTTACTAAAAACTCTACCTTGGATGATTCAGGGCTTGTTCCTTCCTCTCCTCCACCCTCTGACTACTTCATGCTATCTACTAAAATTCTTCGCAGTGATGTTTTCCATGCCCTCGCTGGTCTAAACACTTGTGGACATGATCGGGTCCCTCCTATTGTTCTCCGATACTGTGCCTCCGTGCTTGCGCCTTGCCTAACCAAACAGTTGAATGTCATTGAAGAAGAGGGGATAGTTGTCTGGAAATGTGCAAGTTGATAAATGAAGGAAGTCTCTTTTTGAGGCATTGAACAATACTAAATTTGCTCTGCCCAATAAGAAATTTTGAAAAGATCGGAACTCAGGCGTTCTGTGGAATCCCTGCGTGAGCTGTTTAATTCCTGAATGGTTGGACGTCTATGAAAAGATGTAGAAAAGTGCAAGGTGGAACCATCAGCGTAGTAATGGATAGGACAAGAAGTCTGATTTAGAAGATCATTGATAAATAATAGAACGAGAGTGGGTGATAGAACAGAATCCTGAGAAACACCACAGTTAATAGACTTAGGAGCAGAACAGTAACCGTCTATCACAGCAGCAACAGAACGGTTAGAAAGGAAAATTGAGATAAAGTTACAGAGAGAAGGATAGAAGTTGTAGGAGGGTAGTTTGGAAATCAAAGCTGTACGCCACCCTCTATCAAATGTTTTTGGTATGTCTAAGAAAACAGCGAATTTCACCAAAATCTCTAAAAGAAGATGACCAAGACTGAGTAAGGAAAGCCGGATCACCAGCAGAGCTGCTATGAAGGAACCCATACTGGCTATCAGATAAAAGGATGTGAAGTGATAGATGTTTAAGAATATTATTGTTGGGGATAGATTCAAAAACTTTAGAGAGCCAGGAAGTTAAAGAAATGGGACGGTAGTTTGAGGAATTAAAGAGATCACCCTTTTCAGAAACAGGCTGAATGTAGGTAAACTTTCAGCAAGGAGGAAAAGCAGGTGTTGATTAACAGACCTGAAAGAATTTGACTAGGCAAGGTGCAAACAGGGAGGTACAATTTCGGAGAACAATTGGAGGGACCCCCATCAGGTCCATAAGTCTTCCGATGCTGTACTTCAACGTCTGGCTCCTAGCGTCTTCATCGCCTTTTGCAGCTTCACATCGACGCCTGTTGTATTCCTGTGTTCTGCCGTTGCCTTCTACAACACCACTTATTTTTCACTCCCAGAATCTCGTTGTCCCTGGTGTGTTACTAGCTTTCTCTGCTGCGATTTGGTCAACATTTTTTCTTCTCCGGATTTATATAAGTTTGCTGCCTTTGTATCCATATGCATGCTGCTCCGGAATGCATGAGCAGTGTTTTATTTCGATTACCTCGGCCCTCCCTCCCTGGCCCTCCCTCCCTCGGCCCATTCTTCTACCTAACTACCACACCTGCTTCACAGCTCTCCAAGGACTGGTTTGTTCCCCTACTCGGCTGTTTGTCACGCCAGTGGCAAGAACATTTAATTTTAAGGTAGCGTGATGTGAGTGGACTTGAAAGAAAATTTGAACAAAGTCAATATATACAATTTATTTACACCAACAACAGAAGAGTTACGGGGTATTGTAGCAACGTGGTGGTGTTAGGTCTCGGATTACTGGAGAAACTATCAATAAGTCAATGTGTTTTGTTACCTGTTAAACAGTGACATCACTTCACTTAGTTTTAGAGTTTGTGCACACACTCACAGCACTGAGCTCAGCGGAGATACACCGGCAGGCTTGCTTGGTAACACAATTCCTGCCGCACGCCCAACCGGTTGCTAATTCCTTGGGAAAGCGCCGCCGGCAAAAGCCAGCGGACGTAAACATAACATCAGCACCTCGTGATCAGTCTGTGTTAGGTAGCGACATTTCAACAGACGCAAAACAATGGAAGTTTCCTACACTACATGAACAAAAATCCTACCTATTCCTACCTTACTTATTCTTGCCAGAATGACTCCCTTCCAATCATCCCTCTGCCCTAACACTATTACAGTGCACATCACTTGCCCACCAGCCAGACCACTAGCTTCTCTCTATTACTCTATATAATTTTATATGACTTTTTGTGTTTTACCCATTTGCATTTTCATATTATGAGTAATGACATTTCTTGTACCCACTCACATCTAGGCTGACAGCTTACCACCAATGTCTCTAGTCGTCTGTTACGTCGCCAATACGCATATGCAACCTGGGTTTGGTGATAAATTGTTGTATTAAGGTGGTGATACTACTCTTAAATAAGGATTCAAGAAATTCCATTTGTTAGAGAAAAATTTATATTTTGATCAGATTTTTTTTTTTCTCTCTTTTTCTTTATAAAGGGAGTTTAGATTTAGTGATTTGGACTTTATTGCTCAGAATGGTCTGTCACTACAACATCAATGATCGTTTTCTCTTCTGGAACAAGTTGCCCTTTATTTATTTTATTTTATTTATTTATTTATTTTTTCTAAGGATAGAGTTGTTCTTTTTCGTTTACATGGCATATTTTAACTTGTGGCAATATTTTCCTATGGCAATGTTACATAGCATTCCTATCGTATACAACATTTTTTTGTACACGCGATAATATGATGATATATTTTTAGTTTATAGATTTTTTTTTCTATTTACGTACCTGATGTTTGTACCTCAGAGATATATTCAGTGCATTGGAGTTGTATTTCTTTAATAATAGCGTAACTGACTCAGGTTAAGAATCAAGTTGTTTTATTTATCGTGCCTGATTAATTTATGAACATTATCTGTCTAATAAGGGGCATGTGTTACCTTTTACGTTTTGCTATTTCTTTTCTTTTCATATGTATATAAGGTATATAAGCAGAAATTATATTGACGATGATAATAATAATAATAATAATAATAATAATAATAATAATAATAATAATAACAATAATAATAATAATAATAATAATAATAATAATAATAATAATAATAATAACCTTTGGAGAAGTTCTCTCTCTCTCTCTCTCTCTCTCTCTCTCTCTCTCTCTCTCTCTCTCTCTCTCTCTCTCTCTCTCTCTCTCTCTCTCTCTCTCTCTCTTTGTCTTCCCACGGAATTTTTCCATAAATCAGAGTGACCGGTCGCTTAAGTGAAAGCTAGAAGGAAGCAGGCAGACTCTCAAAGTGAAAGAATGTACGTAGAGGGTTTTATAATACATTCCTTGTAGCGAGGACAATAGAGGACACAGGTGTCCCTAGATCAGAGGTCTCCAACATGGGGACCCGCGCCTTTGTTCGTTAACAGATGAGGCTCATCATTTGCACTTCCCGTGGCTAGTGGGGCTGGCGTCATGGCGTTCCCTGTGGTTTCAGGTTTCCTGGCTCGTATTCCTAAACGTTTTGTTTTGTCATTGAAACCATTTTCAAAGGCCATGAACATAAGTTGTCGGGTTCTCGAGTTTTTTTGTTTTGTTTTTTCATAGATGATGCAGAATCCTACTTAACTATTATTTCAATCATGAAAACATTCGTGAAAACATCAGTAGCTCCCAATCAACCTGTTACTCGTAAAAGTAATCCGGATAAAACGCTGGAACGTTGCCGAATATGTGTTCCATATTTCACACTCTTCATGTTAATTAACCCTGATATTACATTACAAGATCTCATTAACAATAAGTTATGAATATTCACTTTTGATTTTTTTTTTTTTTTCTGTCCTTCCGAGGTTTGGGATTCCGGCACCCCTGAGTTTAGCTTTGTGGCCCATGAGATGAAAAGTTGAGAATCCCTATCATAGATGCCTACAGGACCATATGTGAAGTTGTCGATGTGGCCTCTCGATAAACAGATGTTAATAATAGACTGTGTGTGTGTGTGTGTGTGTGTGTGTGTGTGTGTGTGTGTGTGTGTGTGTGTAGGGGAGTGGGGGGGGGAGTTATATAAGGCCACACTCACTTAACAGATAGATCCTGCTTTTTTATTGCATTAGTACATACGTTTGTCATCCCTGTGAGAGCAGGTGTCGCAGGGAAAACAAAGATATGAAGCACTGCGTCTTTCTTTCATGCTAGAGAAGAGACATTTCTCATAATTTTGTTACAACTTTTTGTATGTTATTAGTAATATATATTCAGCTTCTCTTATAGTTATTCGTACTGGTAAAAGGCATACATATCACACTTCACAATCAGATTTTCTTGTTTGGAAAGTATATGAAATAATATATTATCCAAACATTTAGCATACCTTTGCTTTCAGATCACAGTACGTTGCAACGTTAGTAGCTTTACTTGATAAAACAAACCTTTGAAAATAAAGAGTAAAGTCAAAACAATAAATTAAGAAAAAGCTATCCTGATTTCGCTCCCTGTTGAATATAGATAATAAAAAATAATTAAATTACAGAAGAAACGAGTGATTAAATAGCAAACTATATTCAAGATAATACAAGATGATTATTAGCTAAAAAAAAAAAATTCAGTAGTAGAGAAAAGGTAACTTTAATACAAGAACATAAATTTAGTTATCAAATAAACTCAGAAATAAACATTTAGAGCATTTGCTCGCTTTTTTTTTTTTTATTTGTGTGTGTGTGTTTGTGTCTGTGTGCTCATAAAAACTTCAAGTGTCCTATACATAAGCTGTTTGGTTTGTCTAAACCCTTTCATCAGTTTAAGAGGTACAGCGGTGACTTCTTAGGTTCGTTTGAGAACGTAATTTGGAGCACACACACACACACACACACACACACACACACAAAAATATATATATATATATATATATATATATATATATATATATATATATATATATATATATATATATATATATATATATATATATATATATATATATATATATATATATATATATATATATATATATATATATATATAGTGTTATTATTATGTGCTAGGTGGAAAATTATTAAAGTCGTAGAAATTTTCGTCAACAGCACCACCTCTATCACCATAATCATCATTATCATCGCCATCATTATTACAGATAGTCTTCAGCACTAAATGTCATATATGGAACGCAGCGCAGAAGATTGCTTTGTGGCATACTACATTTATCACCATTGGTGAAGGTGTGAGATCCTGGTGTAGTTAAAACTGACGAATATTAGGAGTGTTTCTTCACGTAAACTAACTTTGGCATGTTTACCTCTGTCTTGGGTGGTGCACACCGCGTCTGCTAGGATCTTGGGAGATTATTAAGCGGCGTTAAAATTTGTTTCGAAATTGCCCATGAATATTTTGATGTTCACACACTCACACACACACACACACACACACACACACACACACATTCCCCTGGCAACACATCTGCTTACCACGTGCCACGTCCACAGCCCGCACACCCTATCCCTTAATAGTTTGGTACACTTGTGTCCTTTGTATTGTCACCATGACACATTCATTAGCCAACTATCTCTCTCTCTCTCTCTCTCTCTCTCTCTCTCTCTCTCTCTCTCTCTCTCTCTCTCTCTCTCTCTCTCTCTCTCTCTCTCTCTCATTTAGACAGATTAATAATTTATTGACAACAGTATTATTCTCAGGTTTTCAGAATGAACTACATGCCCTATGCCGGTAAAACAAGTTACCCTGACCTCATTCTTAGTGTCACGTTCCAAGTCCCAGACAATTACTTGTACTCACACACAATATCAGTTATAATCTACTTGGCTGTATGGAGCACCCCAGAGTACATGACTTTTCTCAAAAGTACTTGGAAATAACGGGATACATGACAAGTACTGTGTACTCTTAGTACACAGTACAAAAAGATGTTTTAGGAAGAAAATTGTGTCATGTAAGAAATTAATTAAGATTAATGTATTACAAATTTATACATTATAGTATATAACACTCAGACGTAAATTGCGTCTCACAGGTTTGAATTCTGGTATTTTGTTTTATTATATATTGAGTACCCATATAACAATTATTCAGAACAGAGTACCTATTTTCTATGTTTAAAATAGCGACCTAATACTTTTATTTATGTATTTTTGGTTTTAAAGTAGAGGAAAATATGAAATATTCTTTTTTTTTATGAATCGTCCTAGGAACGAAGATACATGAATATATCAAAAGATCCCGGAAGGGTGAGTGAACTTAGGAAAGTTTGAGAACCGCTGCTGTACACAGTAGGTCACCTCGAAAAGATTAAAATCGTACAGCTTGATACCAGAGACTCTGAACAACACAATATATATATATATATATATATATATATATATATATATATATATATATATATATATATATATATATATATATATATATATATATATATATATATATATATATATATATATATATATATATATATATATATATATATATATATATATATACTAAGGGGAACAGATAAACCAGAAACATGAAAAACATGAGAAACAATAATTATCCAAAACAAGGATGATAGAAAATGTCTTTGTTGATCTAAAATAGAGAATGTGATGAAAGATTCCAGATACACAACTCAGGCTGAGACATCTTACAAAGTGTTTAGGTTCAAAATAACGGAAATAACAGAAAAAAATAACTGAAAAAAAAAACGAAGAGATGAAATTCCGTCTGGTTTAACATCTCGAAGGAAAAAAAAGAGAGCAACTTTTTTTACTAAGTTCAAAAATCACAAACTTTAGAACATGAAAAAAAAAAAAAAAAAAACAAGCAAGCAAGAAATTACTCGAAAGAAGGACAGATACCAAGAGGAAAATTAAATAAAACCTAAGACATTCGTGTCGCGTTGGAGGATTAAGCAGCAGACATTTGCAAAGGACGAGGGGTTTCCACAGTTGCCCGTGAGACATGACGGGACGATGACTAAGTAGGTGGACGGAAGATCGGTGTTATAAGGTAAGTTGAATGTACACTACATATTTTTTCAGTTTCTTATCTACTACTTTTAACAGGCTCTCGTGAAAATTGTTGCAGTTTTCATGGATGTTTTCGTGATTCTAGTGATGGTTCAACGAGGACTATGTATTGTCAACGGAAAAAAAAAAAAAGGGGGGGTGGATGGGTGAACTGCACTAAGTATATCTGTGAACTTCCAAAATGGTCTTTATGAGTGAGAACCCTATTCATTTCATAATAAGATTCCAAGTCTCCATACTTTGAGTTATTATTTATTTATCTATTTATTTATTTATTTATTATTCATTTTTTCATTATTTTTTTACGGCAGGCAGTAAGGTGGTGCTCGTGGATGAGACAAGACGAGGACACTGCGCCTAATTTCCAAATATTTATATGCATGTCTAATTAATCATTGTAAGGAAAGAAAAGGAGGATTATATAAGTTACTGCCTTTCCTTGTATGGCAGCTACGTTCTTCACGACCCGTTATAGAAAACGATCAATTTTCGAGACTGACTGTGTCGTAATTCTCTGGCTGTTTCTCCCCATAAACCAGGGCTTTTATTAGCATCTTTTTTTCTATTACATCATTAGTGTTATTTGCTTCTATCGTGTACTTAATTTTAATATCCTAATTATCATCATGAATGAAAAAGCTGATTATACAAGGTTAGTGGTAGCAATATCAGAAAAAATAGTAACGATAAATATTTTTCAATAAGTATTGGCTGCCTTTGAAAAAATATATATATATATATATATATATATATATATATATATATATATCCTACAACTACAACTCCCTATTACAATAGAAAAATTTTTATGCGACTTTTTATCTGATCGCACAGCATCCATTAAAGTTAATCATTACATTGGTCCTACATTTAATTTAAACTGCGGTGTACCACAAGGGAGTGTTCTGTCACCAACACTCTTCACAATTTACACCAATGATATTCAACAACCTATACAAACCCTTAACATCAGTTTTGCAGACGACATAACACAAATAATTGGCTACCCAGGAAGGTCCAAGAACATGCTCAATATAAAAACAGAGAGAGCAATAACAGCAATTAATAACTACGAAAGGAACTGGAAAATAAAAACCAATGTTAATAAATTCACCCCTCTGCACCTTGGAGCAAAACTTACCTTTCCACTCATCATTAACGAAGAAGAAATAGAATTTAAAAGTACCGGCAAATGCCTTGGTCTAACCATAACTACAGGTGGCTACTACAAACATATACAGGAGCGTAAAAATATAGCAATAGCATCACTACAAAAACTCTACAAGTTACATAACATGCCAGAGAAAATAAAAATACACTTAGTAAAAGCACTAATACTACCAATACTTGATTACCCTCCAATCCCTATGCACACAATGAGCAATAACCAAATTAGCAAACTTCAAAAAGTTCAAAACAAAGCACTTAGATTTGCAACAAATCAGAAACACCCTTACACCATGACAACAGAACAAGTACACATACACACCAAAACAGCACCTCTCAATATACGTCTACACTACAGAGCAAAGACAATTTGGGAAAAAATTGATGAGTTGGGCCTGCCTAACTATCAAAGCCTAAAAGACAACTCAGATCAAATAGTAAAATACCACCGTGATTTCCCTAGCAGCCTACAGGCATGCAAAACAATACCCAACCCAATATATTAACAAACCGAAAATAAAGGAAACATACTCACCTTAAAACACTTACCTTTACTCACTGTATTCCTGAAGATGGCCAAACACAAAAACTCAGCACACACGGGGCATCTGGAAAGGAAAGAATATTATGTAACTCCAACACTCTAAACAGCACACACACACACACATGCTTCACATGGGACTCGTAGCTGGCCTCCTCTCTCCCCACTCCGCGCCCTGAGTCGGCGGTGAGGCGGAATGCCAAGCCGGTGTTCACCACACCGTAGTGCACAGCCGAGGGGTACTGGCCACTGGTAGGGCTTGCTGGCCCCCAGCAAGCGGTAGATGGGGAGGGGGTTGCACCTCATCCTGAGTCGCTGACACCCGGGGACCTACCAATAGGGGGTAAGAGTTGTGTGGTGTCGGCGAGGGAGTAGTGGTAGAGTCTCTCTCGACTCGCCTGCGGTGTAACAGGGAGAACAATCGCGGCCCGTGCCATCACATGAAGTCAGCACACAGAACACAAACATTCTCACAAACACATAATACACAGTATAACATCAATAAGTAAAATAGCAAGGTGGACAGCCCACCATCTTTAATCTTATACTTCTTTCATTATTTCTCACTATCCTCTTATACTCATATTATTCTTCCTTCACCCATCTTTTCTATAAATATAGATATATATATATATATATATATATATATATATATATATATATATATATATATATATATATATATATATATATATATATATATATATATATATATATATATATATATATATATATATATATATATATATATATATGAAAAGTTGTTACTGTCATCATCACCTAGCTTAGCATCCTAATCATCCCTTGTGGAGTTGTACTAGACTGCTTCATAAGCTTGTAAAACTGTAATTAAGAATATATATATATATATATATATATATATATATATATATATATATATATATATATATATATATATATATATATATATATATACAGGGAAATTACATGACTATATAAATGCCTTTAAAGTTGTTTTTTTTTATCATCATTGTGTCTTCAGTACTAGATAAGTATATATATAAAAAAAAATACACACAAGGAAAGTTGATAGGGTCGTGCCCAAAGAAAGTGTGTAGGCTCGTGGCAGCCGTGGTGAGGGTGTTTACCTCCTCGGCGGCAGCGCTTCTCGCCGCGCCTGGAGGTTATTTGGCTGCTTTTTGAACATTACCACACCCTCTCCTACGCTCAGGTAAGCCCAGAGCAACACCTTAACCATAAGAACTGTGTGTTACGTACTTCTCTCAGTTACTGTCTTCGCAACAAGACTCAAACGCATAACCTTAAGATCACAAGATTTACCAAGTAGGAGAGACTTACTTTGCCCACCTGGATAAGATTTCTTGATATTCGTATATTTTCATAAAAGCCTTAAAAGTTTTGGTCTTGGTCACTGAAACTTAGTAATAACATACAGTGTCATAAATAATGAATACAGATGTACCTGCCCATCTTCATCCACAGTGTCTTAAAAGAAAAAAAAAAATCACGTGGCATTCTTAAAATTTTGACAGGTTGATCTAGAAGTTGAGATATTTCTTGATAAGAAGTCCGTTCCCCCCATTCCCCCAACCCCACCTTACCACTCAAAGAAGCTTAGGGGCCCGTGGGGAATCGGGTTTTTTTTTTGGGGGGGGAATGAAAAACAAGTGAAATAAGGGCGTTCAAAAATCTAAGGAAATTTACCTTAATATTTCGAATTTCCCTAACCTATCCTAGCCCCTAGACTTCCCCCTCCCCCTTGGGGACATTAACCTAACCTAGCATAAACTAATCTAATCTAACCTAACCTAACCCAGCAAGGGACCCCAAAAATTATACCGCTATGTCTTACTGGTGTGGTGTGGAGATTCTCAGGGTAATGGAGGTGGGTACAGATTGGCGGTTTCCTTAATAACACATGGAACCTCTTCCCTATATCTGTATATAGCATCTTAACCATTGCTTTTGCTAAATATCTCACATAGTGATTTTTTTCATTGTTGAACACTGGCACTGTTTGCTTCACCTCCCTCGACTGGGTAGCCATATTAACAGGTGACAGTGAGCCTCTATCAGAACACCTGATGCATCTCTTAAAGAAATGAAAAGTGTAACTGAACCTATCATGGAAAGTCATAATTGATAGCCTCAGGAATGGCCTCACGAATGGCAGTGCATGATTGGAGGGATCAGGTGTATAGATACCATGAAATCCTAATATGCCACTACCCACAAATCCCAGTTATAAACAAAAGAAAATCATTTTAATGTTTACTCGACTGTTGCAGAGCTCGCTGGACTTGGAAAATATCAAATTTCTCCACACTCGAGTGCTATTACAACCATACTAGACACATGCCCACCAATTTTTTTATGTTTAAGGCAAGGTCACCGAACCCTTCTCCATGACATGCAAGTTTCGTGCTTATATGTAACATGGACATGATATCCAGGTTAACCGAAGTTGAGAATTTGGTGCATAGAAATGTCTGATTTGTTTCATAATACGTCTTTTAATGTTGTCTCAGTTTTTTGCAGAGATATTCACACAAGTGTTAACGGATGTTTTGGTGCCTAACATGTTATACATATTTGTTATATGTTTGTAATGACCATCATGTTTACAAAAAGTAAAATGGTCAATATGTTGATTATTACTCCTGCATGAATTATTTAATAAACAGCTCATAGGAATGGCTGTCCTCAAGTCCAAAATTGCACTGTTTTTACCATTTGTTGCCTTGACTTTACCACCAAATATTTAGAAAAACACTCAACACTCGTGGGAAAATGGAGGCTCAGTCTGGCTGGACCCATGGTCTGCCAGTGCGAGTTGCCATGCTGGGCAGGACACGCTGACAGCTAATGCAGCTATACACGGGCCCACTTTTTTTTTTTTTTTTTTTTCATGTAATTCTTTACATATTTATTTAATTAATGTATTTTATTCTTACTCAGACTTTCCCACACTCACGTTCTCCTCCAGTTTCTATCATGCACTCACACACACTCCCGAACACTCTGCCACAACTTCTTATGGACTTCAAAATCATACTTGAAACATAAAAAGAACTTACTCATATTTTAGTCACTAGATAGGCATTGTGTGTGTAGTATTAATGTGTTGGATAACACACACACGCATGCAGGCATGCACATGTTGCCATGCATTACGAGCAGGGAGAGAAAGAGAGAATGTTATGCATTTCCTTAGATACCACACACACACACACACACACACACACACACACACACACACACACACACACACACACACACACACACACACACACACACACACACACACACACACACACACACACACACACAACAATGCCTGTCTCACAACATAAAAGTGATCATATCTTGTGCCTGGAGAGAGAGAGAGAGAGAGAGAGAGAGAGAGAGAGAGAGAGAGAGAGAGAGAGAGAGAGAGAGAGAGAGAGAGAGAGAGAGAGAGAGAGAGAGAGAGAGAGAGAGCTGTCCAGTGTGGCAGTATCTTTGCTTACCCAATGTGGTAATTGCAACAGAAATGCATAACTGGCAACTCACATTGGTGGGACACAGGCCCAGCCAGCCCTGGACCCCACTTTTCCATGAGGGCCAAACATCTTTCTCACAATGGTGAATTTTTTATTCATTTATTTAATCTAACACTGTAATATGAGTGCTTTCTTAATTCCCTTTACCCATTAGCTATTGACTGTAATGACAAGAGAATTTTGAAGGTTATCCCTGAGGAGCAATGTAAATGAATACGAAAGATATTTTATTGCTTATAGGAGGGATTTCACATTTATACATTCTTTGATCAACCCTGTGATACCATTGCTTTAACCAACTAATTACTGCAGGTTTACCTATTATTTTTCATAACTTTGCAGTTATTTCTGATGTCATTCTGTCAGTTTCTTAGTTTCTGTCATTGTGGTTATTTGTCATCATTCATGACAAATATGACTTGGCAGCATTGTATTTCTGAACTGTACAGCAGCCAGTCTGTTGATGCCATTGTCTTGCCATCTATCATCAGGATGTTCACTTCCCCCATTTATCCACTGCAATCTTTACTGTAGCCTTATTTTATAACTTTATACCTTTTTTCTTGGTGTTTAACAGAATGATAAATACTGGTGAGATAGTGTTAATGCTGTTAGAGATGTCATAATTACAGGATATGGAGATGAAATTAGGGAGGCTTAGGTTGGATGGGGCAGTGCCATTATTTGCATTTCACTGCAGGCAATAAATTGAAGTGGAAGCAGATGTTATATTGTCCTTGTGTTGCTTTGTTTATAAATTATACTGGCAGGCAGTGGTACATTACTTGATCAGTACCAAACCACTAGCTATGTAATATCAGATGGATGAGAGCTCAAGGCAGCTTGTTGAATCAAAATTCATTTTTTTTTGTATAACCCATTCTATATGGCAATCTGAGTTGTACTAATATGGATCAGTACACCCAGGTATAGTTAAATTTGCTGTCAGCTTTCAAACTAAAATCTGTACTTAAGTTCAGCCATCCACTAAATAAGCTTTTTTCTAGAGTTCTTAATACATCAAATAGCATGATTTTAAACTGCACAAATTTGTTTCCATAAAATTTTGGGATCCATTGAGAGTATTCTTATATATCATTGACCATGGTGCAACATCACAGTTAGGTTCATGGTGAATATTTGTGGACAGCAAATTCCCATTGATTCAGTCTTTAATTCCAGTAAGCTAATGTGAGTTGAACTATCATGAATCAGAATTTGGTAGTGCAACTCATGGAATTACAAATTTGCATTGTGGTTGGGAAATATTTATGTACTTTTACTCATTCATGCAATTGTGTGTACTGTGTATTACATAACCAGTTGACAGTTCCTAGCTACAAACCCTTATGAATATATGGTATGGGTACTTGTGTTAGGATGAGCAACACTGAATTTTAGGTAATTTGATTAAAGTTAAAGTGCTAAAGATATGGTTTATGATTAACATCTACACTGACTAGTACCATTACAGGACACATCAGGTGAAGCAGGCTTGTGTTAGAAAAATTGAGCCATGGTTATTATAGTTTCTGATAAATTAGATGTGTGCAGAGCATATAAAATGGAGCAGGCTTGAATCAGAGAATGAACCATGGATGTCATAAGTGTGAATGAAGGGAATGTAGGGCATATCAGGTGAAGTAAGTGTGAGTCAGGAAGTGAACTATGGTTTTTTGTGTTTACCACTGCATAAGATACTCCTCCACACGATATTTTGAGGAAAAACTGTCTTATTTAATCTGTTATTATTATTTTGGTACAATTATGTAAGAAAATCATTATTTTTGTGAATGTAATTACAGTGAATTCATGAATTAAATTAAGGGAAGGTTGTCTAAAGAATCCTAAACTCTGGATTTTTAATGCTTGTTAAAAAAAGGCAGCATATGTAATTGTTACATACAAACCCTCAACAGACAAGGATTTTTCAACTTAAAGTTGATACAAAACTGATACATATGTACATATATGAATAACAATCATAGGATGAACTGCAAAATATTTTTTTTATATGAAAGCATAGATACTACTATATAAGATTGTGAAGAAAGAAATGTGAATCTTTTATCACTTTATCTCTCTGTATCTGTGGATATAGTGTAACAGCAAGAGATTAAAAAGAAAAAACTCAGCATCCAATGTTTGTTATGCTCATATATCTAAGGCACTGAGTTCTGCCTTCCTCAGTAAGGAAATTAATTCCTGATGGGGGTCTTTTATTGGAAATTTATCTTACCTTCAGATTCATTTCTCAGTATTTCTATGAAGTACACAAAATTACTTTACACTAACTCACTATCAAGATGTCAAGGCAAATTTAGAATGGAGAGGGAAAGTGTTGGGCAAGCAGAAGGCAAGTCATACAAATGGATTGTTGTGAGGAAAGGAATGTGAAGAGAGGAAGGAGGGATGCATGCTATATATATATACCTGTAGTAGTTATAAAATGAAGATGGCTGTCAATAGAGAAGGATAGAGGGCGTGGAAATGCATTGCCAGGTAGTGAGTAATGGGAGGAAGGATATCAGAGCAGTTTAGAGTTGGAAAAGAAGCAGTGTTCTTATGTTTATGAGAAATGAATCAGACAAGTAAGAGGAAGAGGAAAGCATAAAGTGGTCAGAGCTTATGGGTAATGAAGGAGCCACATAATGCGTAGTGGTAAGGAACAACCTCAGGAGAAGGATGGAAAGGAGTAACATAAAAATAAGAAGAAAATAAATAAGAAAGAAAAAAAAAAGTAGGGTGAGGAAGGTAAAAAAAAAAAGAAGGAAGGAGGAAGATGAAAAGGAAAGTGTTGAAGAGTAAAATAAATGGATTGCCAGAAAATGGTAAAAAGTAAATGAAAGAAGATAAAAGTAAAATGCTGGAGAAAGAAAAAATAATGATCGTCAGAAAAGAGGTAAAAAAAAAAAGAGAAAAGATCAAAGTTACCATTAGGAGAAAGGAATTATGAGGATGAAGCCACGAGGAGAGAGAAGGAAGGTGGAGAAAGAGAAGCAGGGAGAAGACGGAAGGGAGCATAAACAGATGATGCAATGATGGACGGAAGAGGGAAAAAACAGATGGGAGGGAGTGAGCAGGAACGAGGAGAGGTTTGAAAAAGGAGGCGTGTGGCTGAGTTGGGTTGGGGTGGGGGGAGAGGATTGGGAGCTTGGGGTTAAGAGGGTGTCACTCTGCCCAAATATACCCTCACATTCTTGGCACAGGCCCGTCCTTCCATTCCCCCGTGTCTCCCCCTTCCCACCCCACCCAGCTCGCCCTTCTTGCCTGAACCCCCCGTGGCTCGACATTCGCCTTGGTGCTGCCTCCTGGGTAACTCTGGGAGACGAAAAGCTGAGAGGAGACGAGACCCAGACGCGGGCTTACGCAGATACGAGAAAAGCTTTGTCTTCACGCCATTGAGTCCTTATACATAACGAGTGCTACAGACCGCAGCGATAGCAATGATCGTAATAGGTGATAATGCGCCCGCGTGATTGTGTTGGCTGAACAGGAGGAAGTGAGAATGTGCTGATAACAACTAGAACTGTTTTTAGTTGTTTAGTGGTGTGGAGGCGATGTGAAGGTGACGCGTTAGTGAGGTGTGCTGTGCGTTCCAGCGGCTGGCTCTGTGGTGGTTGTGGCATTTGGCACCTGTGAAGACCACCAGCATATCAGCAGGAGTAGCACCAGCAGTGGGGGAAGCAGACTGAGGAAGAGGAGGAGGAGGAGGAGGAGGAGGAGAAGCAGTAGGCGGTGGCTGGTGAGTGTTTTCTTACACACACACACACACACACACACACAAAGGTAATTTAGTACTCGTAAACTCGAGTAAGCTGTGTGTGTGTGTGCGTGTATATGTGTGTCAGCACGTTTAGGGTGGCGGAGTGACAAATTGAGAGTGACGTCATGCAGATGCCTTTCGTCGCTGATAAGATGATAACACACTGCAAGGCGGTAATAATTCAGTTTTGTGTGGAATACTGTAATTTTTTTCCGGCGGTTAGGTAAATTAGAGAAGAAGGGATACGTTACTTTCATCTAGTGCATAATGAACACGAACTTTTTTTTTCTCAACTAGTATTCGTATAGGTAAATAATGGTTAGCTTAACTATTACCAATACCTCAAGTTATTTTTTCTTCATTTCAGTCCCTTGTGTCTCTTGCTGTTCACGTCAACTCTCTCGTCCTTTCATTTTTATTTATTTATTTATTCTTTTTTTTTATTGATACGTAATGTTTTTTTTAATGCACATGCACTGAGAGAAGGAAAGATGTGTTAAATGCTCACTGATAAGACCGATAATGAGCGTGTTCTTTGCATCGCTATCCTTCCCTCTTTGCTTCTTAGTTCGTTCCTTCGTTCATTCATCTTTACTTCTTACCTACTTTCATTGCCTTTCTTCCAATTTCCTTATTTATTTATTCTTTTTTACTTTTCTCCTCCCTTCCTTCCTTCCTTCCTTCCTTTCTTCCTTCTTTCCTTCCTTCCTTCCTTCCTTCCTTCCTTCTCGTCTTATCTTCCTTCCCTCCCTCTCCCTCGCACATACTTTCCTTTCCCTCCCCTTCCAGTCAGTTCTTCCTTACTTCCTTTCTTGTTTTCTCTACTTTTCCTCCTTTTCTTCCTTCTCACCTTCGTATCACACGTCTTTCCTCCCTTCCTTATCTCCCTCCCACCTTCCACCGTCCTCTCCTTCCTCCCTTCTTTCCTCCATTACATCACTGCCTTTCCGCCTGAAGGTCATGCCTGCCGTGTATAGCTGTGAGGTCCAATGAAGGCAGTCGTTGATGGTAGGAATAGTGGTATGTAAGTAGTGGTTAATTGGGAGCCTTGCTTGCGTGGCGTCGTGGTGTCGGATGAGTGTGTGGCGCCAGACTTACGTAGCTAGTCGTACACGTGTAGAGAATCAAGCCGTAAAACCTGTGGATATATGAGGATTAGTGAGTGGTAAAAATGTGAATAACGAGAGAGAGAGAGAGAGAGAGAGAGAGAGAGAGAGAGAGAGAGAGAGATGTGCGTCTACATATATATTGATGTCGAAAATACGTTTTGCTATTGAATTATGCAAGTAAATAGAAACTAATCATAGACAGAAAGACCCACAGTACAGTAGATAGGCCTTTTGGTCTTTATGGGCTGTTCGTGAGGACTGTTCTACTTGAAGTGAGAGGTATGCTAAGGGGCAGAAGGGTCATAGGGGCAGAATTAGCACACACACATACACACAAAGAAAAGGACAAGGAAAACAAAAAGTGTAATGACAACACCAAAGGATAGTGAAGAAAGTTGACAATGAGGGAGGTACTTGGATGGAAGCCAATGTGTCTGAAGGTTGGGAGAGGGGGAAAGGATAAGAGTGTCCCCTCCCCATGCATGGTGGTGGTAGTGGTGGTGGCGGCGGCGGCGTCATGCAGATACAGAAAGTAGAATGGGAGAAATTGTTTACGCTTATGCCTTAATCTGCATATTTGTAGGTGTCACAGCCATGTCAGCTTCAGCGACCAGAGGATGATGGTCTTAACTTGAGAAGGTTAATGATGCGAGAAGGGAAGGCGTTTGTCTCACCCACAGCTGCCGGCCACCTGTCGAAGTGCAACCTGTGACCACCATCTCTCAGATCAGTGCTCGGTCAGCTGCGATGTAGTACTCTATAGAGGGGGAATTGCACACTAGGTATATATATATGGAGAAAAGAAAACTCTCGGAAGTTATTGATGTGCGTTGTCCAGAACTGAGATAGTTAACCAAAGTTTCAGAAAATACATCGTAATCTTCTGACCTGTAGTGATAGTAAAATAGTAGTGCAATACATAACTTCTTTTGAGTAATCTTACACGATTCCACTGAACAAAAATAAATCTGCAAGCACCGGAAGGTTTGAACTACTCCATCTTTCCTCTAGCTGGCACTGGGGTCTTTCGAAATTGTACTCGAAACATGCACTAGACCGTCTTATTAAGTTTGAGGAGACGCCACAGCAGTCAGAAGGTTCAGAGTAGAAACAATGGGACACAACTACCGTCTCTTCTCTGCTGTCATCGTCTGTTCTTTCCCAGCTGTGTAATGTGCTGTCACAACGATGCCACTCTGGATTTTATTCCCTTTGAACTTTTATATAGAATATACATGCATAGCATAATCAGGGTCACAAATCCAGCAGAGCACAGTGGAAGTGAGTGGAGCAGGTTTTCTAACTTCCCACTTGATTATGGCGGGCGAGGCGGCCTTCGATTAGAGCCCCCAGGGAAGGCCGGGCCGCGGACGAGCCGTGCTGTGTCGTATTGAAGAAGGGAAAATCGTATCCATTTCACACACACACACAACTAATGAAGTGGTGCATAATTATTTAACACTGAAGGACCCGAATCTAATCCTTCCTGTTCTCTCAGCGCCACTCATCCGCCTTGCTGGGCACAGTGCCGGTGCGCCGCCGCTCCGTCCGCCACCTTCCCCACCCATGTATTTTTCCGGTGACACGCTTTTTTTTTTTTTTTTTTTTTTTTTTTTTTTTTTTTTTTTTTTCTGTGGCAGTCTTTGGGTGTGTTCCAAGTGATGTTATGCCACGGCCGGCCGCCCTGGTGCTGCTTGTTGGCGTGTGATGCAGCTGCGGTGGTGGTGGTGGTGGTGGTGGTGGTGGTGCGATCATATTTCCGAGAGGTACGAGAAAATACCATTGTTATAGTTTACGTAAAGAGTAGTACATTAGATGAATAGGAGGTTGGGGGAAGAGCCAGTTATAGGATTTCGATGACCTTAACAACCGCTTTCTCAAACGTTTCGGTGTCTTTGTTTTGATCCCTATTGACAGACTCCTGTGGAAGTTACGGATTTTCAAAGATGTTTTAGTCAATAGTAAATTATAATTCAATAAGAATTCTCCATATCAGTACACTCCACGAGAACCAATTTTTTTTTTTTTTTTTTTTTTTTTTTTTTTTTTTTTTTTTTTTTTGTATCCTTTGCAAACAGTCCATATGAGAGAAATCAAAGCATTTTTATTTCGATGGAGGGAGGAAGGGCAAGGATGATGGTGCTGTGGGAAAGGGGAAGACGTGAGGTGGTGTGGGTGATGGTGTGGCGTGTGAAAGAAGCTAATGGCAGAATGGCAGGTGTTGGAGTACTTCTGTAGGTGGAACATGATGTTTTTAAAAGCACTTCATTTTACGTGTGAAGAGACCGGCTAAGGATAAAAAGTTTTGAGAAAAATAAATAAAACACAGCAAGTTGCCACTGTACCTCAAAAAAAAAATAATAATAATAATAATCACACGAAGATTTCCAAAGCGGAGACCAACTGAGTTCCTGATAATGAAGCTGAGTGGAGAGAGCGTGTCATGGTGAAGGTGTGACGAGTATAGTAGTGATGCTGTGAGGTGAGATGTGCGGCGGACGGACAGATAGAAAGATAGCACTCATCATTAAGCCTCGAAAATTATCCTGTGTGTGACTTAACCTGACATACAGATAACTAATAAAATTAATTAGATTATCAATATTTACCTCATGCATAATCTTCCCGTCATGATCGTTGAGTGACATATATAATATTTTCACTATTTTTTTTATTAAGGAGTTTTTTGGTACTGCTTACGTACAGAAAGAGAGAGAGAGAGAGAGATTATCACTTGTATTTATCATGTTCCTGTCATTTCGCCACTGCCAGTCCACCACCACCACCATCATCAGCATCAGCCTCTACGATACCAGTGCAAAACTAAGGCCTTTCACAACTTTCACGTATCCCTCCCCGCTACCCTTCTGTTTCAGGCCAAATTTCCATCTCATCTTCCCATACAGTTCTCTGTCTACTCTGCTGTCTTGTACCGATTCTTAGCGCGTCCCAAGCCACCTTAGTGCATTCCATCTGAAGAGTCACAAGGGAGGGAACTGACTCGCTATGCATACAGGCTTCCCTTTAAAAATAGTCGAAAGAAGGCGCTGAAAGGTTCAAAGCGATCCAGAGACACAGAGCGGCATGTCGTACGTATTAATGAGAGAGAGAGAGAGAGAGAGAGAGAGAGAGAGAGAGAGAGAGAGAGAGAGAGAGAGAGAGAGCATCTCCGCTCACAGTTTAATGTTCAAGGGCATGGGGGAACATATTTCTTGCGGCGCATCACAAACTTCACAATTGGCAAAGGTGGTTCTCTTGTGCACCTGCCAGATGAGCCTGTAACCCATTTGAAGCACCCCACCCCCCACACACACACACGTACTATCCTTTCTGTTCTGCTGTGAGTCTTGATAAAACAGAACCTAATTTAAGGCCCGGTTCACACCAGCCTGTCACCGTCACCGCCGTCACCGTCCGTGACGTCACAAACGGTGAGCGATCGGAACTGGGACCCTCGGCGCTGACGGCCGTCTCACCGTCCGAGATAAAATAAATTCATCTTTTGACGGTGGGACGGCGGTGGTGCGCCCATTATGAATGGTGATGGATATCCCTGATATCATGAAAGTGTGAAATATTAGTATTTGTACACAAATAAAGAAATAAGATCATGTTATTTATAATAAATATTTAAATATATTTTCCTAAAGGCCGAGGTGAAGACTATTGTTCGATGAATCTGGAAACGCGGCAACACCGCTCACCATACACCCTCAACACAGCTGATCCTGTGGTAAACACATAGCATTCGAGCACGTGTAGTAAGGACCAGCTTGCACTAGCTTCTGAAAAGTGGCTGCGGCAGGCTATCATAGAAGTTGTTTCTATCAGCCCTCATCTCCGTTTCCATAAGGATATTGTGCTTTCCTTGTAGCGGCCTCTCCAGCAGTAGTTGTCATGCCCATATTGCCTGTCTCCTTCGCCTTGCTGGCCTAATTGGGCGGTCTTCCGGTTCTGAATCGTCCAACAACAAGAGAGTAGCAATGATGAGATCCTTATGGTCCGTCTTGTTTTGGTACGTGTGTGGGACTGATGACTGACGAGCTCATCTCCTCCGAAGCTGACGGCCGTCATGCTTGTGACATCACAGACGGATACATGGGTAACGGTGACGGGCTGGTATGAACCGGGCCTAACCTAACCAATTTTAAGCACCCAACTCCCCCTTAACACACACACACACGTATTAACTTTTGTATTGTATAGAGATTTAATGAGGGTATGATATTTGAGTAACTTAAGAATTCTACTGAGCAAAAATACAACAGCAAACACTAACAGATCTGAACTACTCGGTTACTGTCATTGGATTATTTTGATAAGCTTGCGGAGAAACCATAAGAGTCAGAGGATTAACTGTGTAGTAGCATATTTAATTACATAGCAAAGGCCACGTTATTTGTAATCGGCATTGGCAAGTAGCTCAGGCTCATTTACCAAAGGCAGATCGAGTGATACCATCAGAGAGCCTCGAGTTGTGTTAGAAGGTGTTGGAATGTTTTTTAAGGTTATTTTCATAGCAGTGTGTTGTGGTGGTGGCAGTTGTGGTATTGTTAGTTAATGGCTCTCTCTCTCTCTCTCTCTCTCTCTCTCTCTCTCTCTCTCTCTCTCTCTCTCTCTCTCTCTCTCTCTCTCTCTCTCTCTCTCTCTCTCTCTCTCTCTCTCTCTCTCTCTCTGTGTGTGTGTGTGTGTGTGTGTGTGTCTCTCTCTCTCTCGAACCTTCTACCTCCATCCGTCACTCCATCTTCCTTCCTTCCATCTGCCACTTATATTTTGTCTCCCTTCCCCTTTTTTCCCTTCATCTTCCTTTTTCTTACCCCCCTTCCTCCTATCTTTCTTTATTCCTCCATACTTGTATCAACATTTTTTTTTATTTTCCTTCTTATTTATCTCTTTATTCGCCTCTCCATCCACCTTATCTCTCCCTCCTTGCCTCTCCTCTCTCACCTCTCCCCTCACCTCCTCTCTCATCTTCCCTCCTCCTCCTCTCCTCCTTTCTCTTCTGTTAATGCATTTCTAACACCTTTTCTTATTTATATAAAAAAAAAACACACACACACACACTAGGAAACATGTTGAGAGCTTGAGGAGGAGGAGGAGGAGGAGGAGGAAGGGGCAAATATGTTGGGGGTGGGGGTAACAGTGTGGTGGAGAGGCGGAGAGAGGAAGAAACTAAATGAGTGAGGGGGAGATGGGGGATGATTTGGTATGTTGGAGTGACTAAGGAAGAAGGGGGAAGGTTGGGGAAGGAGAGATTAGGTTTAGGTTGACTTGATGAGTTGGGAGAGAGAAAGAGGTGGGAGGGAGAGAGGTTAACCTGGTATGTTTAGGAAAGTGGGGAGGGGAGAACGAGGGAGGTGTTAAGGAAGGAAGAGGGGAATGTGAATGATGCTATGTGGGAGGGTGAGAAGGAGGAAGAACTATTGAGGAAGTGAAGGAAGAAGAGGAGGAAGAAATGAATGCACCTGAGTGTTGATTAAGTGGGAGATGGAAGAAGGGGAGAGGGGACAAGAAGAAGCAGGAGGACATTAGTGAATCTCGAGTGTCAAAGTAAAGAAGAAATTGTTGCATTCTGAATACTGAGAGTCGATCGATAGATAGAACAAGGAAGACGAGGAACGCAAATTAATACAAAGGAAGAACAAATAGCCACACACTTTAGCCCTGCCAGCTTGTTGGTGATAAGCAACAACATCTAATTCAAAGTAAAAAACGTAAGAACATTAGGATGACATATATGAGTTGAAAGGTAAAGGAAATCTATGAGAGGAAAGTGGTGTTTTAACTAAGAGTGTGCCGTAAGGGGAGGGAGGAGGGGAAGAGGGGAGAGGTGTGGCAGATGGAATGAGAACGGAAGGTTTGCAGGTAAATTTAGTGTGGAGAAGTGGGAAGAGTAACGAAATGAGCACGTAACCTAGTGTGTTGGGGGTACGGGTGGGGAGAAGGTGGGAGAGGTGATGTAACTTGTTGGGGAGGTGGGAATGAGGATGGGGGTGTAACATATGTGTCTGCGATGGCAAGGAGAGAGAGAGAGAGAGAGAGAGAGAGAGAGAGAGAGAGAGAGAGAGAGAGAGAGAGAGAGAGAGAGAGAGAGAGAGAGAGCGTAAAGATGGGAGAGGGAGAGTATAAGAGGATTTATCAGCTTTTGCACAGAAGGGGGCAATGACCTGTTCTCTCCCTTCTTTGCTCGCTTTAAAAGTAACACACACACACACACACACACACACACACACACACACACACACACACATCAAAGCAGGAAACGTCACCCACCTTGTCCTTCGTTCTTAGAGAGAAAAAAAATGACAAAAAAAAAAAGGTGGTTGCTCCCTTGTACTGTGTCGCCCTGTCATCCCTGTCACCTCCTCATTTTCCTCCCCTTTCTTTTCCTTTCTCCCCATCTCGCCGCCATTTCACCTACGCCGCTATTATGCACCAATCAGCATGCCTCGCGCCTTCCACCCACGCCGCCCACGCCCTCTCACCTACCTTCCCCATCCCTCCCAATCCTCCCTCCCTCCCCTACTACTACTGTCGACCCAGAAGCGTCAGAGATAAAAATAATAGCGAATATGTAGTGTAATAACTGTCTTGCTTGTATATGTCGGTGTTTGTCGCAGTGTTTTGTCTAATAGGTTATATTGCGTACTTGTTTACACTCCCTTGATGCACATGGCTGCTCCTAGTGAACTCGTGACCGGGTTGTTCATTGGTACTGTGCTTGGCTCGTGGTCTAAATATCACGAGTTGGATCCTTGGACCGCATTCTTGAAAAAAAAAAAAAATGGTGTCCTATCTCTATTTCTTTTAACGTGTTTTGGTGGAAGTTATGGGGGTTTTCATGGGTTTCATCGTGATTCCGGTGATGGTTTTATGAGCAGTTTCTATCATTAGTGGGAAAACAGCCATAAGAACAGGACTAATCGCCTCTTTGGCCTTTGAAAATTGTCCTGATAAGAGTTCAAGGCGTTTCACTGGCCATGGTTCGAGGCACTATCCAGTTGGGGGAGATAACGGCCAAGGGTCTTTCTTAACCCCGCCTTAGGATCTAGTTGCGTCGCCATAACTCAACCAATATTCACCTTCTTCTGAATTTGCAAGTCATATGGATCCTTCTTCCCACCTCCGTGGTACCTTAGTGTTAGGATTAACGTAGCACTGCCCATATCACGGGTGCGGGAGTTCTTCTCCTTCTTCTTCTTATTATTATTATTATTATTATTATTATTATTATTATTATTATTATTATTGTTGTTGTTGTTGTTATTATTATTATTGCCGTCGTCGTCGTTGTATTTATCGTCTTCCTCCTTTTTTTTCTTCTTCGCTGTCGTCTTTTCCTTTTCCTTGGTCTTTGTTGTACAGCTTTCTTGAGTGACCAACATTATTTATTCATTTTTTTTCACTTTACGGTTCCTGTTATTTCATTTTCACTCTTCCTCATATCAAATTCGCCATGTTTCCCCTCCAGCTCCCACCAGTAATCTCCCAGTTCTTCCCTCCTTTTTTTTCTTTATTCTTTTCTTCCTTCTTCACAGTTTATATCCTTTCCTCTTTCATCTATTTGTACACTCATCACTCCCTCCCATCCCTCTTCCCTCACTCCCTCCCATCGCCTTCTCTCACTCATTCCCTCCCATCGCCTTCCTTCACTCCCTCGCTCCCTTCAGGTATTCGCGTCAGTGTCATGCTGCCCCTGTATAGCCCCGTCAAGATAAGCCTTTGAGAAGGGAGTAGCAGAAGCCGTATTACGTAGATGTATGACGCAGCACCATGAACACGTACTTGGTGGCGTCTCTGCGTCATCTGTAAATGTGACGTGCGCGCTCCTTGATTAAAACTATTAAAATGGAAAATTAAGTAAGCTTATGCCCTTCCCTTGAATGAGGTTTCTCTCTCTCTCTCTCTCTCTCTCTCTCTCTCTCTCTCTCTCTCTCTCTCTCTCTCTCTCTCTCTCTCTCTCTCTCTCTCTCTCTCTCTCTCTCTCTCTCTCTCTCTCTCTCTCTCTGATTGGGGAAGAGCAGGAAATAGATGCTTGTGTAAGGGAAGAATTTAGTGTGGGAGGTTAGTAGGTACTGTTTTGGGTTTGGGAAGAGGGGAGGGGATGGAGGAGAGTTTAGGGGGCGGGCTGCTTTGTGGGGAGTGAGCAGTCGTGGCTGTGGAGGAAGGGAGAGGAGAGGGCGAGTCTCTCGTTGGAGATTAAAAATAGACTGTGGAAATGTTATGCTCTCTCTCTCTCTCTCTCTCTCTCTCTCTCTCTCTCTCTCTCTCTCTCTCTCTCTCTCTCTCTCTCTCTCTCTCTCTCTCTCTCTCTCTCTCTCACGTATGCTGAATATATATCCAAATTTGTTTTACATTGCTGTACATAATATTTATTGAGTAATAAATACGTACGTAGTGGTGTGTTTATGTGTGTGTGTATGTGTGTGTGTGTGTTAATTTTTAGTGTTCATTGCTAGTTGTATATATGTATATATTTACATGATTTATCTTTAACGAAATTAGCAGTGTGTGTGTGTGTGTGTGTGTGTGTGTGTGTGTGTGTGTTCATTCTCCCTGTGTGTTTATAAGTGATGGAATGTTATTACTTTTGCATTTCATATACTTCATTCACGCTGATTGTTTACCTGATTTCATGTATCCTCCTCCTCCTCCTCCGCCAGTGACCCAGATTCACGTAACAAGTAGGTTCCTGTATCATTCACAGAAATAAGAGTCAAGGCCGCGTTCTCAAACAGTTCGGAGTCTCACCTCGACAACTTTTTTAACAGGCTTCATTGGAAGTTAATGGTGATTGTAAGGCTGTTTGAATTATTCTGGTGACAGGTCAGCAAGGATTGTGCCGTGTTGATTGGGAAAACACTCACGAGAAGCCGGTTAATCATCTCTGTGGCCTTTGAAAATATTCCTTATTGGAGAACAAAGCGTGCCAAAATTCGAACTGTTTCCTTACCGAGCTCACAAGTATTTATTCTCATGTTTACCTTTTGCTATCGTATTACTATTGTTGTTATTATTATTATTATTAGTAGTAGTAGTAGTAGTAGTAGTAGCACTCACCGCTTACTGGATCTAGTTCTTTTACTTATTACTAGTAAATGGTTTTCTACGGGTTTCACTTCTTGGTGATTAATCGTCTTAAT